>NC_088863.1:9688175-9876928 GCF_032884065.1 Artemia franciscana
TATCTTACGAATAGATGATCGGATCTTAATAAAATTTTATTTTTAGAAAGAATTTATGTCTCAGAGCTCTTATTTCAAATCCCGACCAGATCGTTTGACATTGAGGGGAGTTGGAGGGGGAAATCTTGGAAAAACACTTGGAGTGTAGGAATCGGGATGAAGCTTGGTGGATAGAATAAACAAATGTCCTTGATACGTGATTGATAGAATCGTACTGAATTCACTCTCTTTGGGGGAGTTGGGGGGAGGGGTTCAATGATTTGGCGAGTTTGGTGCTTCTGGAAGTGCTAGGACGACGAAAATTGATAGGCGTGTCAGGGAGCCTCACAATTTGACTTGATAAAGTCGTTTTCCCAGATTCGACCATCTGGGGGGCTAAAGGGAGAGGAAAAATTAGAAAAAATTAGGTATTTATAACTTATGAGTGGGTGATCGGATCTTAATGAATTTTGATATTTAGAAGGACATCGTGACTCAGAGCTCTTATTTTAAATCCTGACCGGCATTAAGCCTCTTATTTTCCTTTTTAAATCAATCTATTGATTCATACAATTTTGTTAGAGCTCATACCATATGATCTCTTGGCTCTTAGCTCTTCTCGCCTCGTCACAAGTGCCATATGAGCTCTTAGCTCTTGTTATATTTGCTAAAGAATTTGAAACATCCACACACACCCCATACATTTCTATGAATTTAAGCATTGTTTAGGTATTAATTTTTCCATTACACTTAGTAGGGGAGCGTCAAGAGAAAGTTAAGGAGTAAATAGGTTCCAAGATTACACTACTGAAGCCTTTTTGCAGTTGATTTGCATTTCGTGTTTCTGTATTTTGATATTAATTTAGTTTTGCCTTTTTAATCTATATAGTGTTCTTTTTAATTTTTCTACACGTTTTTCTTCGTTTTGTGCTGAGCACTGTGAGGTTGTGAAGAGGTCTCGGCTGAAGCAATTGCACTATCTCTGGTTTTTTCTTGCCCAAGTTTTTCCTTGTTTTTGGTTCTACATTTTTTTTTCTCCATCCAAGCCCAAAAGATGAATGCAAAACTTCCATTAAAATCAAGAGGGTTGCTCTAGTTAATTTACCTTGCCAGAAACGCTGCCGAATCAGTTTTTCGAATTAGGCAATGTTTCTTATATTATTGTAGCTTTTAACTGCAAAAGTAAGATTTTAATTTCATAGTGCAACTTTTTTCTTCGTCGTTAGCGGGGCATTGGAATATCCATAGAAAAAGGGCTCACTTATTTAAAAGCGGATTCAGTTCATTTTGGTACCATTTCCGGTGTGGAATAGGCTTGGAAGAATTGAAAGGGCTCCTCTTCTATATGGCCCCATGGCCCTTCAACATTTTTCATAAATAATCTACTAACAGAACTAGTGAACTAACAGAACTACTATTGCAACATCAGAAAGCTGTTTAAGGTCTCATTAAAAAGATAGTTTTTATATGTACGTAATTTTAAATTGGTCTTGATAACAATTAAAATCTTGATTTAAAGCTTATAATTAAGTTTCCACTAACCAGTGGAACTAGTGGACGCAGAAAGAAGATCAAGGAAAAAAAACTCAGCAAGTTACAAAAACTCTCGTTACATGGCATGCTACGTTTAGGAGGGAACATTTGAAAAATTATTTAATTTTATTCTTTCTTATGCAACAATACTTGTGCAGGTTGCATCAGCGAACGATGGAAAACAACGGAGAACAAAAATAAATAAAAAATTAAATAAGGACAGAGAGAATATTCAAATAGGTAAACATTGAGATTTAGTATATAGCATCAATTATGTACCTACTCTTATACAAGTTTTTTTTGCTCATTTCCACCCCAATTTACTCCGCATTTGAAGTGCTGAGTAGCAAAACAGGACTAACAGTTAGACATTAAGGTTTATTAGATAGTAACAATGATATACCGACTTCGAAACGAAGGAGGGGAGGAATACCTGGCTGACCCTCCTCCCTAGTATAGTTTTGTGTTTCGAAAAAGCTGTGTCTTAAACACAACAACAATATTAGGTATTTTGTCACTAGTAGCCTAATACTCCTTTTTTTCCTTTTTTCCAATATGTGTTATTTCATATATTGTATGTATTTATTTTTCCCTGCCTTTTTTTCTTCTTCATAAATATTTACTTATCTTTTACGCTCCTTGAACATGAGGAAGATAAATAAACGAAGTACAATTTTGCAACTTAAAAATCCATAATTTTGCAATTATTGTGTATTTTAGGGCTTGTTTTCTTTTATAACTCTTTTCTTAACAACTATGTACGATATTTAGTAAAAACTAGAGAAAACTTAAAATTAAATGAAGAAACCTAACGAGGGTAGTTTTCAGCTAGGAATAGCCTATTAAGTCTATTTAAGCCTAGGAGTGGTCTATTTAAGCGGTATTTATCAAGAAAGCGGAAATAGATATTAATGACTACGCGAATCTTGATAAGTGATCATTGTATAGATATTCAGGGCACTAGCAAAGAAGGAACAGCTTTCACTACAGATCCTTGAAGAAAATCTGTCCTTTCGTTAAAAAGAGATTAATTCGTTAACTAATTTATTAAATTCAGTTTAATTAAATTTAACTAATTAGAATGAATTAAATCAAATCACTTCGAAAACTTGTCTCTCGACGGATAGTATTAGAAAAACGAATTTTTATCTAGAGTTGAAATATAACTGATTGTTTCAACGTCTTTTCTGAGAGTTGTGGTAAGTTTTTCTTCAGTCATTTTTTTCCTTCTGTATAAATTAATTCGACATTTTTTCTTTATTATTTTTTTTTCGTTTGTACTAAGGACGGCCAAACAGAAACATTTCTTAAATTATCTGCTTTATCTTTTCGTTTTACGTCATTGTTTTAGAACTTATTCACCTCTGCCAAAGAATTCGTAAATCTAGAATATAAAACTGGCACTTATGTATTATACAGCTAACGCTCAAGTTTACGCTGTGTAAAACTTAAGAACAAACCGGTTTCTTCATTAGTTTCTTTCGGCTCAGTATGAGACAAAACAAAGACAAGTGACTGAATAGATGGGAAATATATAATTTGGGCTATAATTTGCATATTAGGGGGGAGGGGGGAGTATTTGGACAGTTTGAATTTAAAAAATAATTCTTACTTCATAATATGCAGAACAATTGTACCTAACCCATTTCGCATGCACACTTGCTATACGCCATCATCCACCCCTACAGGTGCAAATATGTAGCCCAACTTTGTTTCTAAAGTCTTAGATTTGCATCATGTTTTGCAATATTTCATTGAGATTGAGCGCCAAAGAAACAGGTTCTAATTAAATGAAGCACTTGAGCGTTTGCAGTATAATACAAAAATATGATACCATAAAACTTATTTTCATGTACCCGTACCCCTCTTGTCTCCCTCTCAGCGACCTCTCTGTGGTAATTCATTCATTTGTATGAATGAATTAATGAATTTTATTACCGCATAATATAGCACAAAGACACTAAGCAAGGTATGGTAAAAAGAAAAAGAACTTAATCATGATAATTTACAGAAAACATAGCCAGCACACAAAAAGTAACTGATAACATTCCCGAACATTTACACAGACCAACAGCTAATACAGTCATACAAATAAATATTTTAAATTAGGCTACAAAACTTAAGTTCCTCACTTTCGTACAAAATTAAATGGTACTTTATGAATTGTCGAAGAGAAAAAAAAAATCCATAAAGAACTTTTTCCATCTATCTTATAAAGTTCCCGGGGAAGTAACGACAAATCCGAAACACAAGTGAGTTTTTTAATATCCTTTAAAGGATATCGTTCGTTTCCAAGAATCAAAGATTTTATTGGGAAAACATGCAATAATATAAAAGATGTAATTAAAAAACATCTTAAAATAATCCAAAAGATGTGATTAAATGCAATTGTATGGTTAAACCTACGACATTATGCACTAGACCCCTTGAATACGTCAATGGTATTAAGGAGATGAACAAAACCAGACCATCAACCCAAAAACAATCATAAATTGTCTTGTATTTTGAGGGGGTTTCTTATTCAAATTATCTAATAAAATGTATTGTTTTACTATTGCCCCCCTCAAAACAATCCTTTGTACATGCCTACTGAAAGAAAGAGAAATTTCAGAAAAATAAATTTAAAGCACGCTCGAGGATTTAACTTCTTGGATAAGATTATTCCTTTTATATTACAATTATTTTTTTTATTTCATATTTGTTTATTTATTATTTATATTCTTTTTATATTATTATTTTATTTTATCATTTATTTTATATTTATTTTATTATATTGCAATTTCTATATTACATTGCCTCGTTTTACTTTAATTTATGTAACAAAACATAGTTGACGGCGTTCTTATCAAATTTCTTGCAAACTTTATATTGTTATAATAAGAATAATTAATTTGGCCCTACAAGAAACATCAAGAAATAGTGGAGCAATAAATTTTTAGAAATTCAACAGACAAAATACGAACCGAAACAATCAACTACATAAAAGACAAGGGATAAGACCACGAAATCACTAAAACTTTGTAATGACAGACATGGTAAGCCTCTCCCGTAACAGCGCCTGTATTGTCACTACTCATATAGTCAGGGTTTTTACGGCACTTGGTATCTACCAAGTGACATGTAGCGATCGCAAATTCTGTTGGTCGGTCGGTCTGTCTGTCTGTCTGTCTCGGTTTTAATAGTTTAGGCACTTCCAGGTAAGCTAGGACGATGAGATTAGGCAGGCGTATCAGGAACCAGACCAAATTAAATTAGAAATTGTTGTTTTCCCGATTCGATCATCTGAGAGGAGTGAGTGAGTGGACGGTAGATCGAAAAAATTAGAAAAAATGAGGTATATTTAACTTACGAACGGGTGATCAGATTTTGATGAAATTTGATGTTTGGAAGAATATCGTGCCTCAGAGCTCTTATTTTAAATCCCAACCGGATCCGGTGACATTGGGGGGAGGAAGTTGGGGGAGAACCTAAAACCTTGGAAAACGCTTAGAGTGAAGGGATCGGGATGAAACTTGGTGGGTAAAATAAGCACGAGTCCTAGATACGTGATTGACACAACCGGAACGGATCCACTCTCTTTGGGGGAGCTGGGGGAGGGGATTAATTCTAAAATATTAGAAAAAATGAGGCATTTTTAACCTACGAAGGAGTGGTCGGATCCTAATGAACTTTGATGTTTGGAAGGATATTGTGTCCCAAAGCTCTTAATTTACATCCCGACCGCATTCGGTGACATTGGGGGGAGTTTGGGGAGGAACCTAAAATCTTGGAAAACGCTTAGAGTGGAGGGATCGGGATGATACTTAGTGGGAAAAATAAGCACAGATTCTAAATACGTGAGTATCATAGCCGTAACGGATCCGCTCTCTTTGGGTGAGTTAGGGGGAGGAGGGTTAATTCTAAAAAATTAGAAAAAATTAGGTATTTTTAACTGACGAAGGAGTGATTGGATCTTAATGAAATTTCATATTTAGAAGGACCTCGTAACTCAGGTATCTTATTTTAAATTCCGACTGCATCCAGCGTCATTGGGGGGAGGGGGAACCTGAAATCTTGGAAAACGCTTAAAGCGGAGAGATCAGGATGAAACTTGGTAGGAAAAATGAGCACAAGTAAAAGATACGAGACTGACATAACTGGACCAGATCCGGTCTCTTTGGTGGAGTTGGGGGGAGCAATTCGGAAAAATTAGCAAAAATGAGGCATTTGTAACTTACGAACGGGTGATCACATCTTAATGACATTTGATATTAAGAAGGATCTTGTACTTTAGAACTCTTATCTCAAATCCCGACCTCATTCGTTGACATTGGAGGGAGTTGGAGGGGGAAACCAGAATTATTGGAAAACGTGAAAATCGATGTATCTTACGAATGGGTGATTGGACCTTAAAGAAACTTGATACATAGAAGAATCTTATGTCTCAGATGCCCCATTTTCAATTCGAATCGGATCCGGGGACATAGAGGGTTGGAGGGGGGAAGAGAAATCTTGGAAACCGGCAATCTTGGAAAACGTTTAGAGTGGAGAGATCAGGATAAAACTTGATGGGAAGAATAAGCACAAGTTATAGATACGTGATTGACATAATTGGAACGGATCCGTTCTCTTTGGAGGAGCTGGGGGTCGTTAATTTGTAAAAATCAGAAAAACCGAGGTATTTTTAACCTAAGAGCGGGTGACCGGATCTTAATAAAATTTAACTTAGTGTGGAAAACTCTCAGGAAGGATAGAATGTTAGTTTCACTTCAGAGAAAAAAAAACTTAAATTTACAGCCTGGTATATCAAACTGATTTCCTATAGATTTGAAAAATTAAGTTTAAACGAAAGGTACCGTACCTGACATTTTATAGTTATTAGACACAAAAATAAATTGATTAACACAAAATATAACGATATACAAAAAAAATTCTTAAATTTAGGGTAGTATCTATAGGCTAATGTTAAAACATTTTTTTTTTTTGTTATTACCAAGATGAAACTCTAGACTTCTATAGATCTAAGGAGTGGCAAAACAACCCTTATTTGCTATGATTCATCTTCATTTTCACTTTGGCTCCCTTTTATTTTAATTTCTGGTTGTTTTATGTTCCGTTTCTTCCTCCGTAGCAGATTACAAATGTATCGGAAGACACAATCCGATTCCAATTATGTTTAACATTTAACACCAATTATTTAAATTATTTCAACATTTATTATTATTTATTTTATTATTATCCAACTATTTTAAAATTTAATCATTCAGGACCATTCCCTAAATAATTCCTGAGCGATAATGGGTTGAAAAACGTACATGTCAATACAGAAGACGTACGTGTCAATAGAAGTCCAGCAGGTATGGGAAGCAGTGGTTTTGGATGCGATCAAGGGCTAAAGGGCTACACTTTGGGCCCGTAAACCAGTCAAGTAACATTACCTTGTATAGAGTTTATTTCCAACAAGATTTAATATGACGACCATTAGTGAAGTAAGTACTTGATATCACTCGATTTTAGACTTTTATGTTGCAGTAGTAGTCTCATGTTTGTGACAAGCAAACCCAGAAATCCTTATATACCACATTTTGAGGAGATAAAATACCCCTTCAGAAACATGTATTTGATTTTATATTCTTATAAAATAAATAGAATTCATTAAGTTTAATGTTACTCATCAAAAGCTACAAACATGGAAAAATATGCCTGGTTATCAAAAAAGGGGGGAAAACCTCAATATACTAACGATTCTAAATCAAAATGATACCATCGAATTCAGCGTAGTAGAGCATACTGTGAAGGTTTCAAGCTCTTATCTGCAAACATATGGAGTTTTGTGTTTTTTGCCGGAAGAAAGATCACGGATACGTATTTATTTGTTGTTGCTTTTTCCCAGGGGTTGGCGCATCCAATGGTCCTAGAAGATTGGGAGAGGGCTCATTCATACGAAAATTAAAAGTATTAGTGCCCTTTCTATGTGACCAAAAAGACTAGAGAGCAACAAGCCTTCCTCTTCCGTTCTTTTCCCCAAAAATCATCCGATAAAATTTTTTAAATAGCCATTGTTCAGCATAGCTGAAAGATTAACTATACCTCTGGGGATGACAAGAACCCCGCCCCACCCCCCCCACCCCCCAGCAGCTGGGGAAAGGGCTATAAGTTACGAAACTTGCCCATTGTTCACAAATTGTATTTGATATTGGGAAGTATACAAACATTTTTAAGGGGAGTGGGGATATGTGGGGGATGAATTTTCAATGGGGAGAATTTTTTATGGGAAGGGAAGTTTTCAGCGGTATTTTCTAAGGGAAATTTTGCACGAAGGAAATTTACCAGAATTCCTTTCCGAAATTCTATTTGTTTGTCATACTTGCCTTTTTTTTTCGACCGAATTTTACATGTGGAGATGATCCAAGAGAATCTTCCGGTAGAGATTTTCAAGGCGATTATAATTGTCTGGAGGATATTCCCGTCGCAGGGGGGGATTCCGCTGGAGAAATTCTCCATGGTTAAATTTTCCGACAGAGTAACTTTCCGAGGGAGAAGGGGGGGGGGTAATTTCCGGGGAAAACATTTCACAGGGAGGGGGAATTCCGGGATGATCTGAAAATATCAGAAAACAAATAAAGAAACAAGTTTTTTCCAACTGAAAATAAGGAGCAACATTCAAACTTAAAACGAAAAGAATTGATTCCACAAGTTAGAGTGACTGCCTTCTCCTCAATATCTCGCGTTTGACGCTAAAGTTTGACTTTTTGTTCCAATTCTTTAAGAACAACTCCTGAAACGCAAGGGCTGTTTAACTAGAATTAGACACTTTCTGAAAAACGTTAGCTTGAAGGCGAGGGATTGAGGATGGGGCATCCCCCACATATGCTGAATAATTTCCGTTCGTTTCAAGTTTTAATGTCACCCCATGCCTTTAGTTTAAAAAACTTGTTTGTTTTTTTTTCAATCGCAATATTACCTTCACATTCGTAATAAACAGGCCTCAAGGATGACTGTAAGAAACGAAGATGGTTCGCTGCATAAGAGACCATTTGCCACGAGGTTTTCAATTAAATCGCTAAATAAACAAGTTCTTCAACAAGCCAAGGTTATATGGTATGTCCAATTCGAATGCATACTTAGCTAGAGATAAAGATATAACCTAAAGTATTACTAATAGTAGTACTATTAACAACGGTTTACTTCAGCGCCAAACTGCCTGAGGCCAACATTGATACGCACGCTCTCTTCCACCCATGCCAATTCAAAGCTTCACTTGTTACCCCCTTCAATGAAACCCCATTGTCTTTAGATCCTTCTTTATGACCTCTTCCCACTCCATCCGGGGACGATCCGCTTTTCGTTTGGCACCAGTTAGATGGCCAAAAACCGCAATCTTGGGCAAGCTATCATATTTCGTCGCTCTAGCCATCTTACTTTACTTTAGACCTCATATTATACAGAGACATTGATGGCCAAAAGAGCGTCGACAAAGCGCCTCTATTCGTCCCGAAGATGTCCCAGGTTGTGGCGATGACTTCCCATTATGGTATTAACAATGTCTCAACCGTAATCAGATCTCAATCAAAAGTTCGCCGTAAGGAGTTTCTTAGAAGATATCAACTTCTTCGGCCATCTGGTATCCAATCATGAGTTGTCCGAGGAAGGCTGACCTTAACATTTCTTCGAATGCACAGGCATAATCATTATCTACCAGTCATAATTTATTTTTTTCTTTTTTATCTGCGGCCCTAGTTGTCCCAAAGTGGTCAGAGCTAGAAACTGATGCGTAGTTTCTGTTTAAACTGTGCCCTGTTCGCAAATGTGCGAACAGGGCAGTGCTTCCACTTCTACTTATTTTGGCAGTAGAATACTTGTTTTTGGGCTTTCCTCCTTCCAAGTATAAAATATATTGATCTACTTACTTTCTACTTATTTTTGGAGGCTTCAGTTTTTGTGCCAGCCAATTATTTGGTTTTGATTCCGTTGAATTAAAATCCTACAGGACTAATGTTTTATAGAATGAAAGGGCGCAATTGCCTTTAGCAGTAACATCTTTGTCGGCAGCGGAATCTTCAGTATATCAAGGTAATACAATTCCCAAAGGGACTGACCTGGAAGCAATTTGGTTTATTTCATAACCTGCTTATTATCGTAAACACTTGGTGCAGTCTTTAAGGCCATTCTGGCCATTCTGGCTAAAACTTCCATTAGGCCATTCTGGCTAAAACTTCCTGAATTAGTGACGTTTTGTTCACCAGTTTACTATAGTGTCAGCAGCTACAGAGCCATTGGGATGGTGAAATATGGAATCCCAGGTTCCTCTTCTGCTTCCCCCCACCTCCAGCTTCCTCTTAGATCGAGAGAATGGTAAATATATTCTGTTTTTATCATTTTCTACAAATGAATAACTTCAAATATAATGGGCTGATTTTCATCACGTGCACATCAGCATCCTCTTTTAAGGTGTTTTATTTTTTTATTTTTTCTGAAGTAAATTTATCAGAGAGTTTTTTCGCTTTTTTCAAAACTGTTAAAAGCACGTCCGGACACGCCACTAAATGGAATGGCGGAAAAGTGAAAGCGGGAAAATAGGCCGTGAGTACCTGCTTTTCCATTTCCATTTTTCCACTTTTGAAATTCCCGTTTTTGGGGGTCCAAAGGTCCCTAAAAACGGAAAAGTGGACCAAAAGTTGTGAGTCTGGACGGACGTTTCCTAAAAAAAGTAAAGCAGTAAATTTGAAACTGGTCAGCCAAGGCTTGTATTATCTGTTTCTGTCTATCTCTGTCGGTTTCTGTCACACCATTCCCCACCCATTCTCATTTCAACTTTTCCACTTTCATGGTTGCAGCAGTAGCTACAACCTAGTAAAAAGCGAAACACAATCCATAGTAACCGAAAGTTGAAAAACCCGTTTTAAAAAACTGCCAGGTGAAAAAAATTGTCATCTGACCCTGATTTAGGAATGATAACTATTATTTTATTTGTATTAAAAGTAAAAGTTTATTGGGAAAATAAATTTATGGTGATTTCAAATAAAAGCCTGAAACCCTCAAAAATGGTGTCAGATCAAAGCAAAAAGTCTACCATTTGAATCAGCATGGTTAAAAGCCTTGTAGAGAAGAATTAAAGCTCCCCATCTTGAACAACAAGGAAAATTACTTTTTTATATGGGTAGCATTGATCGGTCTCTCTCGTTTACCTGGGCTGGCAGGTTACCAGAACATCATAGAGAGATTCTTAATGACTTATTCAAAAGCTATTTCTGCTATCTAGCTGCTTTTTATAAATTCCACCACCTGCTACTGCTATATGGCACTTTCAGATGATAAAATGACAGTTTTTGTGCCATTCTCAAGGAGTGAGGCTACCAGAACATCGTAGACAGATTTTTAATAGCTCATATAAACATATTGCTCTTATATACATTATTTCTATAAATTCCACCATCTGCAAGTTCCAAATGGCACTAAAACGGTACTTTTGGTGCCATGTCTCAAGTGGAACAGCTGGGGCTAGTGGGGTATCAGAATTTTTAAGAGTGAATTTTAATGGCTCATTTGAAACGTTTTGCTCATATCTATGTTATTTTTTTTTACCAATTCTACCATCCGTAAGTGCCATTTAGCACTAAAAACAACACTTTTGGAGACACTTCTTAAGTAGAAAAGCCTGGAAGTATCAAACAATATCATTTTAACAATTATGTGCCAAAACCCTTAACTGGAGTGGTCCTACTACCACCAATAGATTCAGTTAAATTTTTAGTCATTGTTCTGTTAGTAGAGCGCTGGGATTCAAATCAATTTCTTGCGTTCGATTCCTGCTTGGATATATTTTTGATCACGGTTTTGTCCCACCTATGTGACTATTATTCAGATAATTCACTATTTTTTAAATGTGATACACATGCACTTAATTTTTAAACTTGTTAAGTATTTTGAATAAAAGGGGAATACAGGTCTTCCAGTCAATGGTTTGCAACAACATCCTTAGTAGATCGCTAGATCCATACCCCAACCAATGGTGTAATTTTGACAAAATCTTGGGGGTGTAGCAAAGTTGGAGCCAGCTTTCCCAAATCTGGAAAAGACAGATAAAACTGAAAATTGAGTCATATAGCAATAAAAAAGCAATACTAAAGAAAACTGACCCGCTTCTGTGGATGCTTGAATTATGCAGTCAACAACCTCACAAACTTACCAAAGTCTTTACCAGGGCCTGACCTACTGAGTAAGCGTGTTCTACGCAAACAGAAAGTGGCAAACGCGGTGCGTCAGGCAGTTCGACCAAAATTCAAGGAAGACTTAGTCGACATGTTGAAAAGTACCAATTTTCTATAACCGTGGATGAAACCACGTACGTGTATGCTGATAAACAGCTGGCGATTTGTGTCACTTTTGCTTATGGTGCTTTAGAGACAAAGTTTGATGTGCTCGATATATTTTCTTGCCCAGACAGTAATGCAGAAGGGATATTTGGCAAACTAAGCCAATGTTTGTAATCACCGGAAAAGGAAGGCGTTGACTTACGGATCTGGGTCGGCTTTTGTGCAGACACAACTTGCTCTGTGATGGGCTGTTGTCATAGTTTGTCAACGCTCACCAAAACCATATATCTTCGAGTTGTGGCAGTGAAGTGCTCGTGCCATCTTGCCCATTTGTGCGCTCAATATGCCTGCAAAAAGCTGCCTAAAGGACTTGAGGATTTTTGCTGAACTGTAACTTCAAATTTTAGGCACAGTGCCAAGCGAGTACATGTAGACGAGCAATTTCAAATAGTCACCCAAGTCCCTGAAGGAAAGTTTGTTGCTCTTGCTCCTGCACGACTGCTTTTTTCATCAAACTATAAGAGACCTGCTGGAGCAATGGGACGCCTTGAATCTTTACTGAACGGATTTAGTAGTCGAAGACCTGTTGCATGGTAACAACCAGATTTTATCGACGTTATGGATTCCTTATAAGTGGGTATTGATGAAGTTTGTAGAATATGCTTTTGCAATATTCAAAGAATTTAATACGCTTTTTCAGAGTGGGGCGCTCATTTTTTTCAAGTTGGAAAAAAAAGTAGAATCTGTAGCGAAGACATTATGTATAAATTTCCTTGCTGCTTCTTACCCAAAGCTTGACCAAGTGTATCTTGGGTTGAACGCCAAAGTCGCCTTTCAAATTTGATGTCTGATACCCAGTTCGTCGAAAGCAGCGAAAAAGTCGAGTAAGAGTCGAGTGAAAAAGTCGGTCGAAAAAGAGTATGACTAGGTAATACTACAAAGAAGCAATAACACAAACTCGGAAAAGATTCCATTTGAAGGTGAAATATGCAAGTTTTTTGAGCTTGTGAATCCGTCTTTTGCTCTTCCAGGAGAAGCTAAAACTTGCAACCTTTTTTCACATCCTTTGGACTTCCTTCGTGAAAAAATGCAAGCATTGAAAGGGAGTACCGAAAATGGGCTTAGCATTCACCACAGATGGCATGGATTGTGAAAGTGTTGACCAAGTTCTGTTCTGGAAATTCGCCGTAAGTGTAAAAACACCTACTGGTCGTAAGAAGTTCGAAAAAGCTTTGAAAGTAGCCAAATTTTAATTCTATTTGTAATTTCCAATGCCTCAGTAGACAGAAAATCGATTAAGACTGAAAAGTGCAATCGGCTAGCCAGTGTAACCTTTTGAACCACTCATCAGACGAAGTGCGGACTAAAATGAAAAAAGCGGTCACAGCCACACGGTCATTGACGATTTGCTTAAAAAACGTTTGAGGCGGGTTCAATCCAGCGTGACAGCGTCAGAATGCTAAAGCCGATGTTTCCTCTTCAGATTTGAAATGTGAAGCAATGTTTTGAAGTGATTTATAGCCGGAAAAAATTGAAATATTTTTTGGTTCTATCACATTTGGCTTAGCAAGCCAGTATGTTATCCGATTTTATCCCAATCGATTTCTGTGTCGGTCTTACAATTAGAGTAATTTATTTGACAAAATCCTTATGTGAGCCTCGGAAAATCTAATTTCTTATTCAAATTCTTCAAGCAATTCATGCATAAACTACTTATTTTCTACTTATATTTGAAACTGTCTCTACTTCCAATCTATTTATTTTTGGGCTCGTCTACTTCTTTCTACATCAAGCCGAATGAAAACACTGGAGCAGGGCTTTACGAGACATAGTTTCTGCAGAAGATTGGAAAAACTGGAAAACATTTTACCGTCTTTTCGACTTCTGCTGGTTGGTTGTACAAGAAAAGTCTTTGTTTGGAGAGGGGGGGGGTGTATTAACATCAAAAATTACATTTTGATCCTAATGCTTGAGAAGTAAATGTATCGAAAATCACTTGGCTAAGGAAAACTCCGTTTTTAGAAATCTTACTAACCTTCGGCAATTCACAAAATAAGAACTCAAGCAGGGAGACACGTAGGTGGTGGGCCTCTGCCCCCTCCCCAAAATCCTAGATTGTTTCCCAATTCCCGCTTATCTCTATCTGAGATCAGGGGGTATTTTTTAAATCAGTTTTTCAAGAAAACTAAAAAAAAACTCACTTTGGTAGAATCGTAAGTAGGATGCTGCTAAACGAAGAATAGACGTTTTGTCCAATTTGCGCGGAGCCTGTGCAACTGTTGGGACAAGGGCGCTCAACTCGTTGATAAAACCATTCAGCTTGTCCCGTCTCTGCTTCTCCGCAATATTGCGCATTAAACGACTGGAACTAAAAAAAAGGAAGCATTCAATATTTTGTTTTACTCCAGAGTTAGCATGTTTTATCAAACAGTTCGTGGTAACAACTGTAGTAAGAAGCGACCCGGCTTAATAGTAACCGAAAGTGTAAAAAACGGAATTTTTATACCAATATACATCAAAAGAATCGAACATGCTGATTTTAAATATACAAATTTCATCGAGCTCAGTTATACCCATCAAAAGTTATGAGACTGAGAAAATTTGTCTTATTTTCGAAAAAAGAAGAAAATACCCCCCTAAGAGTCATAGAATCTTAACGAAATTTACACCATCAGATTCAGCGTATCAGAGAACCCTGCTGTAGAGGTTTCAAGCTCCTCTCAGCAAAAATATAGAATTTTGTATTTTCTGCCAGAAGAAAGATAATAGATGCGTGTTTATTTGTTTTTTTCCCCAGGGGTGATTGTATCGACCCAGTGATTCTAATATGGTGCGAGAGGGAACAATTTAATGCAAGTTAAAAGCTCTAGTGCCCTTTCTAAGTGACCTAAAAATTGGAGGGCAACTAGGCACCCTCCCATGTTCATTTATTCCCAAAGTCAATGGATCAAAATTTTGAGACAGCTAATTTGTTCAGCATAGTCAAAAAATCTAATAACAATGTTTTTGAGGACGACTTAATCCCCAACAGTTCCTGGGGAAGGGCTGCAAGTTATGAACTTTGCCATATCTTTACATATAGCATTAGTTATTGGGAAGTAAACAGACATTTTAAGGGGGCATTTTTATGTCAGTGAGGGGGGGCGGAAGGAGGGGGTTACGTGAGACGATCTTTTCATGGAGGAATTTTTCATGGAGGAAGAGACTTTCCATGAAGGGGCTGCTAAATTTTCCATCGTTATTTAAAAAAAAAAACAATGAAAAATTAAATAAAAACAAGTTCTTTAAACTGAAAGTAAGGATCAATATTAAAACTTAAAACGAACAATAATTTATTACAGATATAAGAGGGTTCGTTCCCTCCTCAATGCCTCGTTCTTTACGCCAAAGTATTTTAGTAATTTCAAAAGAGCTATTTATTCTAATTAAACGGACTTTGTGGTTAAGGGGTCATTCTTAAAGAATTGGAACAAAATTTGAACTTTAGCGTGAAAAGCGAGGTACTGACAAGGGGGGCGAACCACCTTGTATACGTAATAAAAGTATTCGAATATAGAAGTTCGTTACGTAAGTTAATTTGTAAGTTGCGTATATTTATTGCTAATAAAAACGTTCGTAAATGAAATTAAAAGTTCTAGTGGCCTTTTTAATTAACCATAAAATTTGGAGGGCAACTACGCCCCCTCCCCCGCCCCTTTTTGTTCAAAATCGTCCAATCAAAACTTTGAGAAAGTGATTTAGCCAAAAAAAAAAGTAAACTTAATAAGCAAATTTCGTTTTAATTATTCATGTAGAATTAAATAAATGCAGAATTAAATACAAAAAAGATTTTTTTTACTGAAAGTAAGGAACGACATTAAAACTTAAAACGAACAGAAATTATTCCGTATATGAAACGGGCTGTCCCCTCCTCAACACTTCGGTCTTTACGCTAAAGTTTGACTCTTTCTCACAACTCTACTTTTTAAAACAATAAAAACTTTGGCGTAGAGAGTGGGACATGAGAAGAGTGGGACTTTGGCGTAAAGAGTGGGTCATCGTATCGACCAAGTGGTCCAAGAGTGTTGCAAGAGGGCTCATTCTAACGGAAATGAAAAGTTCTAGTGCCCTTTTTAAGTGACCAAAAAAATTGGAGGGCACCTAGGCCCCCTCCCACGCTCATTTTTTTCCCAAAGTCAACGGATCAAAATTTTGAGATAGCCATTTTGTTCCGCAGAGTCGAAAAATATAATGACTATGTCTTTGGGGATGACTTACCCCCCCCCCCCACAGTCCCTGGGGGAGGGGCTGCAAGTTACAAACATTGACCAATGTTTACATACAGTAATGGTAATTGGGAAGTGTACCGACGTTTTCAGGGGGATTTGTTTGTTTGGGTGTAGGGTTCAGGGGAGGGGGCTATATGGGAGGATCTTTCCTTGGAGGAATATTTCACGGGGGAAGAGAAATTCAATGAAAAGGGCGCAGGATTTTCTAGCATTACTATTAAAAAAAAAAAACAATGAAAATATAAAAATGAAAAAGTTTTTTCAATTGAAAGTAAGGAGAAGCATTAAAACTTAAAACGAACAGAGATTTTTACGCATATGAGAGGTTCTGAATATACTTTAGCATAAAGAGCGAGGTATTTAGGAGGAAATAAATACTTCGCTCTTTATGCTAAATTATTTTTAGCGATTTCAACTATTTATTCTACGGCCTTTCTGATTCAGGGGTCATTCTTAAAGAATTGGGACAAAACTTAAGATTTAGTGTGAAGAGCGAGGTATTAACGAGGGGACGAATCCCCTCATATATTTAATCAAAAATATAAGAATACTAGCTGTTGGGGTGGCGTTTTGCCCCCCCCAAGCCCCCTCGCGCGCGTAAGTCGTTACGCGCCATATTAGTTACGCGCCATTGTAGTTGTGTCCCTGTGTCCCACCTGTGAATATATATATATATATATATATATATATATATATATATATATATATATATATATATATATATATATATATATATATATATATATATATATATATATATGTGTGTGTGTTTTTAACTACGTAAAACATGCGAATATACAACACTCTTCGCTGTCCCATTGTCTGTGCATATAAATAGATTGTCAGGTTTACTGACTCTTGAACATGCAACATATAATTGTCCATGGGAAAAACAATCCGTATTCAGATCTATACCTCATTATTCTAATGATGTGCCCCTGTGTCCCGGTCGTCATTTATATTCCCTGTGTCCCGGTCGTCATTTGTGTCCCGGTATTCCAGTTTGTAATTTCTCTTTGAGTGTCCCGGTCGTCATTTATATTCCCTGTGTCCTATCCCGCCTGTGCCCCCGGCGTCCCCGTTGTAGTTGTGTCCCTATGTCCCGGTCGTCATTTATATTCCCTGTGTCCCGGTCGTGATTTGTGTCCGGGTGTCCCAGTCTGTAATTTCTCTTTGAGGTTCCCGGTCGTCATGTATATTCCCTGTGTCCCGGTCGTCATTTGTGTCCCGGTATGTAATTTCATCAGTTGACAAACATGACGTCAGTCGACAAACAACTTCATGACGCATACAGCTCAATCCTTATAATGACGTCAGTCGGCAAACATGACGTCACTCGACACACACACACACACACACAGACAACTTATTTATATATATATATATATATATATATATATATATATATATATATATATATATATATATATATATATATATATATATATATATATTTATATATATATATATATATATATATATATATATATAGATAAAAATTTGTTACGTATGTTAATTCTTAAGTTACGTATATTTTTTACTGATAAAAACGTTCGTTAAAAATCAAAAGTTCTAGTTGCCTTTTTAAGTATCCGAAAAATTGGAGGGTAACTAGGCCTCCTTCACTACCCCTTATTTCTCAAAATCGTCTGATCAAAACTAAGAGAAAGTCATTTAGCCAAAAAAAGAATTAATATGCAAATTTCATTTTAATAATTTATGTACGGAGAGCCAAAATCAGACATGAACTAACTCAAAAACTTTTAGAAATTAAATAAAAAAAAACTAGTTTTTTGAAATGAAAGTAAGCAGCGACATTAAAACTTAAAACGAACAGAAATTACTCCGTATATGAAAGGGGCTTTTCCTCCTCGACACCCCGCTCCTTGCGCTAAAGTTTGACTCTTTCTCGCAACTCTACTTTTTAAAACAATAAAAAACTTTAGCGTAAAGAGTGGGGCGTCGAGGAGGAAAAAGTCCTTTCATATACGGAATAATTTCTGTTCGTTTTAAGTTTAAATGTCGCTCCTTACTTTCATTTCAAAAAACTTGTTTTTTTTATATTTAATCGCATCTAAAGAAGATAGCAGCAATATCATGCAAAATCGATAGATAATATATATATATATATATATATATATATATATATATATATATATATATATATATATATATATATATATATATATATATATATATATATATATATACATATATATATATATATATATATATATATATATATATATATATATATATATATATATATATATACGACTGTATACGACTGTGACTGGATGCGGTCATTTTTTTTGAACGGAGGGGGGGATCTGCAACTTCTACTACTGACATAACTTCAGAAGAGCAAGAACCAGATCAGTAGCCTCATTGGGAGAGACACAGTGATTACCCACCCCCCCCCCCCCCACAAGATTTTGAAAAATCCCTTGAAACAATATATTGCACTTTTTTAGGTATATTTGTTCAATATTATTCATTTTTTTTGTTCATCTTCATTAAAAGAATTAATCCCCAAAAAGACTTTTAGGAATTGACATCACTGCACTAGCTCCGGGAATTCTCAGAGTTGATAAAAGCTTTACTGCAGAAGGTTGTTGAGCCTTGTTTCAGGCCACCGACATCCAACACGGAGTTCTACACGGGATACTTCCTCATCAACGCGCCGCTCTTTACGCTAAAGTTTGACTCTTTCTCTCAACTCTTCTTTTTAAAACAGCAAAAAACTTTAGAGTAAAGAGCGGCGCGTTGATAAGGAAGCAGCCCCTTTCATATACGAAGTAATTTCTGTTCTTTTTAAGTTTTAATGTCGCTCCTTACTTTCAGTTAAAGAAACTTATTTTTTTATTTAATTTCTGAACGTTTTTGAATCAAAGCATGTTTTGATTTTGGCTCTCCGTAGAGGAATAGTTAAAACGAAATTTGCATATTTATTTTTTATTTTTTTTTTTTGGCTAAATGGCTTTCTCATAATTTTGATCGAATGATTTTGAAAAAAAAGAGCGGAGGAGGAAGCCTAGTTGCCCTCCGATTTTTCGGTTAATTAAAAAGGCAACTAGAACTTTTAATTTTTTACGAATCTTTTTATTAGTAAAAAATATACGGAACATATAAATTAGCTTACGTAAAGAACTTTGTATTCTCATATTTTTATTACATATATGAGGGGATTCGCCCCCTCGTCAGTACCTCGCTCTTTACACTAAAGCGTAAATTTTGTCCCAATTCATTAAGAATGACCCCTGAATCACAAAAGCCGTAGAATAGATAGTTGAAATTACTAAAAATAGTTTAGCGTAAAGAGCCGGGTATTAGGAGGAGGTGAACCCCTCATATGGGTAATCATTTCTGTTCGTTTTAAGTTTTAATGCTGCTCCTTACTTCCAGCTGAAAAAAAAAACTTTTCATATTTATTTTTTCATTGTTTTTTTTTAATAATGCTAGTAAATCCTGCGCTTCCTTCATGGAAATTTTCTTCCTCCTACATGACAAATTCCTCGATGGAAAGTTCCTCCTGAAAACGCCTGTACACTTCCCAATAACCATTACTATATGTAAGCACTGGTCAAAGTTTGTAACTTGTAGCCCCTACCACGGGGACTGTGGGGGAGTAAGTCGTCCCCAAAGACATAGTTATAAGGTTTTTCGACTACGCTGAACAAAATGGCTATCTCAGAATTTTGATCCGTTGGCTTTGGGAAAATAATTAGCGTGGGAGGGGGCCTAGGTGCCCAACAATTTTTTGGTCACTTAAAAAGGGCACTAGAACTTTTCATTTCTGTTTGAATGAGCCCTCTCGCAACATTCTAGGACAACTGGGTCGATACGATCACTCCTGGGAAAAAAAAAACAAAAAACAAACAAACAAACGAACAAAGAAATAAACGCGCATCCATGATCTTCCTTCGGGCAAAAAATACAAAATTCCACATTTTTGTAGATAGGAGCTTGAAACTTCTACAGTAGGGTTCTCCAATACGCTGAATCTGATGGTGTGATTTTCGTTAAGATTCTATGACTTTTAGGGGTGTTTCCACCTATTTTCTAAAATAACGCAAATTTTCTCAGGCTCGTAACTTTTGAGGGGGTAAGACTAAACTTTATGAACCTTATATAATTAAAATCAGCATTAAAATGCAATTCTTTTTATATAGCTATTGGTATCATTTTTTTTTTCAAATCAATAGGTATCAAAATTGGTATCCATTTTTTAGAGTTTTGGTTACTATTTAGCCGGGTCGCTCCTTACTACAGTTCGTTACCACGAACTGTTTGATACTATTCGGGCGCATTACAATGAGTAACCCGCTCAAAACACGCTTCAAACCAGGTGCCTGAAAACACAACGTTGATCTTACAAAGCGACTTTTTCTATTAAATGGACGTCCTATAGCTGATAATCATCTAGACGCCGTTTCTAGACTTTGTTAGTACCACGCCGAACTAAATTAAAAATAAAACCCTTGCAACCACTTCTATTAGATTAAGGAAAAAATTATTTTTTTTAACAGAAAGTAGAACCAACATTGAAACTTAGAATGAAAAGAGATTATTTCCTATATGGAGGGGGCAGCCCCCTCCTCAACCCCTTGCTCTTTACGCTACAGCTTTAACTACTTTGGAATCATTCATAAGGAATTGGGACAAAAAGCCAAACTTATTTTATGACATGTTTGATAATTATAAGCCCCTTTAGAACATCATTTTTTTAAGTCAACTTTTAAAATAATAGATTCTCCCGTGTCTTCCTGACTCGAAAGTTAACTTTCAGGAGAAACTGCTACACCTTCCTTTAATTTCCATGTCTGAATTTCTTGACCCTTCAAAAAACTTTCTATTTTTTCATTAAAATGTTTGCTTTTATTCAAACTCTTTCCCTGTCCACAACTCTCTAAAAAAAATTCTAATTTCGTATGGCCAAGAATATACAGCCAGGTTTGTAGTTGACTCTGGATTATGATTAAACAAAAAAACAAGTTTTTTTAAAAGAAAGTAAGGAGTGACATTAAAACATATAACGAACAGAAATTACTCCGTATTTAAAAGGGGCTTTTCCTCCTCAACACCCCGCTCTTTACGCTAAAGTTTTTTACTGCTTTAAAATGTAGAGTTAAGAAAAAGAGTCAAACTTTAGCGTAAAGAGCGGGGCTTTGAGGAGGAAAAGCCCCTTTCAAATACGGAGTAATTTCTGATCGTTTTAAGTTTTAATGTCGCTCCTTACTTTCATTTAAAAAAACTTGTTTTTTTTAATTTCAGGACGTTTTTGAATTAAAGCATGGTTCGATCTTGGCTCTCCGCACATAAATAATTAAAACGAAATTTGCACATTAATTTTTTGGGGTTAAATGTTTTTTCATAGTTTTAATCGGATGATTTTGAGAAAAAAGGAGCGAAGGAAGAGGCATAGTTGCCCTCCAATTTTTTGATTACTTAAAAAGGCAACTATAACTTATAATTTTTTACGAACCTTTTCATAAGTAAAACATATACGTAACTTACGAATTAAATTACGGAGCGAACTTCTATATTCGTATGTTTTTATTGCGTATATGAGGGGGCTCACCCATCGTCGATACCTCGCTCTTTACATTAAAGCTTGAATTTTGTCCCAATTCCTTAAGAATGACCCCTGAATCACAAAGGCCGTAGAACAAATAGTTGAAATTACTAAAAATACTTTAGCGTAAAGAGCGAGGTATTAGGAGAAGGTAAACCCCTCATCTGCGTAATAATCTCTGTTCGCTTTAAGTTTTAATGCTGCTTCTCACTTTCAGTAGAAAAAACTTTTCATATTTATTTTTTCACTGTTTTTTAAATAATGCTAGAAAATCCTGCGCCCTCTCCATTGAAAGTCTCTTCCCCCATGGAAAGATCCTCCCCGGTAACCCTCTACCCTCAAATATCTCCCCCAAACCATACAAATTCCCCCTTAAAACGTCTGTACACTTCCCAGTAACCATTACTATATGTAAACACAGGTCTAAGTTTGTAACTTGCAGCCCCTCCCACGGGGAGTGCGGGGGAGTAAGTCGTTCCCAAAGATATAGTTATTGGGTGTTTCGACTATTTTGAATAAAATGGCTATCTCAGAATTTTGATCCGGTGACTTTTGGGAAAAATGAGCATGGGAGGGGGCCTAGGTGCCCTCAATTTTTTTGGTCACTTAAAAAGGACACTAGAACTTCTAATTTCCGTTAGAATGAGCCCTTTCGCGACATTCTAGGACCACTGAGTCGTTACGATCACCCCTGGGTAAAAAAAAGACAAAAAACAAATAAACACGCATCCGTGATTTCTCTTCTGGCAAAAAATGCGAAATTCACCATTTTTGTAGATAGGGGCTTGAAACTTCTACAACAAGGTTCTCTGATACGCTGAATCGGACGGTGTGATTTTCGTTAAGATCATATGACTTTTAGGGGGTGTTTCCCCCTATTTTATAAAATGAGGCAAATTTTCCCAGGCTCGTAACTTTTGATGGGTAAGACTAATCTTGATGAAACTTATATATTTAAAATCAGTATTAAAATGCCATTCTTTTGATTTAACTATCCATTTTTTAAAGTTTCGGTTACTATTGAGCCTGGTCGCTGCTTACTACAGTTCGTTACCACGAACTGTTTGATTTAGTTGACAGGTTTCTAGATATGTTATGTTACAATCTCTTTCCGTGGTAAATTAACCAATTTTCTTGATAACTTACCATGTTATCTGCATATATACTAAGTTTATATAATTTCATTAGATTAAGATTACATAGCTGAATTTATTATTGTCTTAAATAGTGAAACCAGTCTAATGTGAAACTTATATAAATCGGAAAACCGGAGATATGCGGAAACATATTTGGTTCCTACAAAAAAAATATAAACACATGTAATGTGGAACACGTGACTAACGTAGAGACGAAAACTTTGGGAATAATAAACTAGCGGTTTATGGTCTGAATAATGCGGAAGACTCTTCGGGAAATCAACATACATTCTCATGAAAGGTCGTGATTTTAACTTCTTCAAACAACCCCCTACTTCTGGCTCGGTTTATGGATTGTTTAGCTTCACTCAGAAAACCAAGAAACAAAGGACTCACTCGCTCTTTTCCTTCCCTAATTATTCTCAGTATCAAATCAGTTGGTTTCATGATACCTGGAGAACCTGAAGATTAGACACACGCAACGAATTCGTACTTTTTTAAACTTGATGATTACTTCGCGGATATCAGATGAGAAGTCGATATTCCTGCTCCCCAGGACGAACCTGAGGAAGACGACAATGACGAAGACCAGGCCGAGGAACTATGAGCAACAACTTCCACTGAAGCTGTTTTTTTATTATGTACCCTTCAATTTCTCATCAAACAGATCGTGGTAACGAATCGTAAGTAAGGAGCGACTCGAATTAGCAGTAGCCAAAGTCTCGAAAACGGAGTTCTGATAATAATAGATATATCAAATGAATTGTTCATTCATTCATAACCCAAAATAGTTAAGCGATCTTTATGACAATCACGCAATTGCATTCAGCATACGAGGAAATTCTGATGTAGGTGTTTAAAGCTCTTAACTATAAAAATGTGGAACTAAGTTTTTTTGGCACAAGAAAGTATCGAATGCGCGTTTATTCGTTCGTTTGTTTGTTATTTTTCCTAGGGAGGATCGTGTCGAACCAAAGGTCCAAGAATATCAAAAGATAGCTAACTCGAAAGAAACCCAAAAATTCTAGTGCCCTTTCAAAGAGACTAAAACATTGGAGGCCCCCCTCTACCACGTGTCTTTTTTCCTTTAGATGTCCAACAACTATGCCCCTGAGGATAATATTGCCCCCACAGTCCCTGGAATAAAGGCTGTAAAATTAGAATCCCTCAATGCAGTTTAAAAAGAACCCTACCCCGATGTGCTGATGGAGTTGCTAACCCCTCGTATAGGTTCTTTGGATAAAACGAGAACCCTGTCCCAATGTGCTATTGGAGACATTAGATCTCTTTCAAGCATTTAGAATTATGTAATCATTTCCGGTTGATAAGAAAATTTCTGGAAACATTATTATCTGAGGTTGGTTTAACAAGTATATTGTTCAATAATTGAAGTGAGTATGAAGTGACATGATGTCTAGTAAACGAAGTTTTGCTATGGATCATAATATACAATTGGTAGGGATCTTTTTGTACTATAATGGTATCGAGCCAATTATTGATTACTAATAATTGATTATCACTACAATCGGCCAGGTATTATTATTTCAATTACCGGACTAGCGCATGATTTTGGGTCCCCATATTCCCATCCAGGACCCTATGTCCTTCACCTGGACCCCGAGCCCCCAGCCAAGGCCCCGAGTTCCCCTCCAGGGTTCCATGTCACCCTACAGGTCCCCAAGTCCTGTTCTAGGGCTCCAATGTCCCCACCAAAAGTGTTACCCCCATAAAAAAAATTAACGGTAATTCTTCAAACTTTTTTCCAACTCTTAAAATCACATTAAATATACTTATAACAACGAAAAATCACTTGTGAAATGTGAGGCGCCAAGTTTTCAAACAGTTGTTGGTTACAAACGAATTGGAATGAAAAAGGAGCTTTCATACCAATAGATATATCAGAATAATTGCCCCTTTATGCTGATTTCAAATATTTAAATTCATTAAGTTTAGTCTTACCCATCAAAGGTTACGAGCCTGAATTTTTTTTACTGATTTTTAAAAAAAGGTAGGAACGCCCCCTAAAAGTCAAGTGATCTTAATGAAAATCATACCATCAGATTCAGCGTATTTTTGCCAGAAAAAATATCCTGGATTCGTGTTTTTTCCTGGGGTAATGGTTTTCACCCAATGGTTATAGAATATTGGAAAGAGTCCAATCGAAGGGAAAATAAAAGTTTAGCGCTCTTTTTAAGTGACTGAAGAAATTGGAGACCAACAAGGCCCCCTCCCCCACACCTTTTTCTCAAAATCGTCAGATCAAATTTCGAGATAGCCATTTTGTTCATCATAGTTGAAAGGTCCAACACCTGCCTCTGGGTATAAGTTGACCCCCCCACAGACCCAGGAGAAAAGTCTCCAAGTTTTAAATGTATTCATTGTTTACGTATAGTAAGTAGTAGTGACCACCCTTCAGGTCCAATGACAGGTCTATCCCTCCATTCCATGACAGCCCTAGTTTCAACCGCATCCCTATTCCACCATTCCATGACAGCCAGCAGGTGCATGTTACGTCATAGGGAATGTTTTCTAAGAGACACGCGTGCATTTTACATCATAGAGGGTTTCTTTATTTTGGTTGTTAACCTAATAAGGTTTGGTTGTTACGTAATGGGCTGTAGTCTTAAGTGAATTAGTACATTGATTGGAAATGACGCAATCTCGCACGACATGCTAGACTTCAGGGAACCGTTTGGAAATACCCACTAGTAACTGAAGAGAGCATACATGTTGGTGTTACGTGATGACGGTGCCCACGTGGGTGTTACGTAATGACGATGTACATGTAATGACAACGCACACGTTGGATGTTACACAATGACGGGGCGCACGTGGATGTAATGGCGTCACACATATGAAATGTACTTAATGGAAGTGTACATGTAGGGTGTTATGTAATGGGAGTGCAGACGTAGGGTGTTAGGTGATGACGATGCACACGTGGGATATTACATAATACCTGAAAAGATTTGATTTCCTCTGGGACATCTTTTTTTCAAAATGTTTTTTCCTTCGGGATTTTGTTTCCTTTCAAGGCGTTTTTTTTCTTTCAAGACGTTTTTCTCAGGGAACCTTTATATTCCAAAGGTGTTTTGTCCACATTCAGATTCGAAAGGGATTCCCCCTCAATAGAACTGTGCCTTGGACATGTGGACTATGAGGGTATTTCTGACATTTTGATTCGACTAATAAATTTTGCATGATAATCAATTGTACCCAAGGAAAACCCCTGTTCGCGCATACTAGAATGATTAAGGTATTGATTGCGTGTTCACATATAACTGCAATAATTGACTTTCAGAGGGAAAAATTGATTACTAGAAATTGATTAAATTCTGTATGCACCTGCATGTCGAGTAATGCTTTACAGAGTGTTATCAGATAGTCTTTTTTATAGTCTTTATAGTCTTTTTATAGACTTCTTCAAACACATGGCTTTTTTCGGTCAGTTTCCTGCAAAATTTTCGCTGACAATACATCCATCATTTAAACTTAATAAAAATATCCCCATTAACGTTTCTTCTGATGACTTCTAGTAATTGAGCTCAGCGTGGCACAGGCTCCCCGAAGACACCCTTCTACCGCATATTATCACAACTAAGGGGTTTTCAACCATTTTTCCTTCAAAATAGATTTATTAAACTAAAAAATAACCATTGATTTTATTAGGAAAGCGGAAACTTGTTATTTCATTGCTAGACTGTGATTTTTCACCAAAAGTCCAAGCCTGTGACACTCAATGGCTTGCAGGCATTATCAGACATATGGGATTTTTCGGGTATTTCCCTGCAAAAATATTCGTTTAAACTGAAACTGATCAGTTATACTAAAAGAAAAATCCTCGTTAACGTTTCTTCTGATGACTCCTAGCAATTGAGGCCAGAATAGCATAATGTACCAGACCCCCCCCCCCCCTCAATGACACCCTTACAGCAAACATTATCACACAAAAGGTTTTTTCAACATTTTCCCCCTAAAAATATATTTATAAAGTAAAGAATGACAATGAATTTTATTAGAACAACTAAAAATTGCTATTTCAATGCTATACAGCAAAATGTATGACAATTCCAAGCCAGTGACACTCAATGGCTGATACACGGCACCCTCTAGCAAGCATTTTCACACATATGGCATTTTTTGGGCATTTTCGTGCAAAAATATTCGTTTAAACCAGAATCGATCATTTGAACTTAATGAAAAAATCCCCGTTGGCGTTTCTTCTGGCGACTCAAAGCAATTGACTCCAGGCCGGCGTTCCAACAGTGTAGCTGCCCCCTGGTGACACCTTTCTAGCGCAAGTTATCACAACTAAGGGCTTTTCAACATTTTTCCCTCAAAGAATAAATTTATAAACTAAAAAGTGACAATTGCTTTTATTTGAAATTGTTACGTGCTGATTTTTGTTTGTGAATATTGTCGCATACTGTTTTTTATCTTCGTGAAATTTGTACATTGATTTTTCTCTTCGTGAAACTGATTTTGTTCGTAAAACATATCGCGTCCTGACTTTGCTCATGGAACATGTTCCGTGGAAATTGTTCCGTGCTGATTTTTGTTCGTGAAACTTGATGAATGTTGATTTTTTCTTCCTGAATTTTGTATATTGAGTTTCCTCCTCGTGAAACTGATTTTGCTAATGGAACTTCTTACATGCTGATTTTTGTTCGTAAAACTGGTTGCAAGTTGATTTTTATCTTAGTGAGACTTGTATATTGATGTTCCTCCTCATACAGTAAATTTTGTTCATCGAGCTTCTTGCGTGTTGATTTTGTTCCTGAAACTTGTTACGTGCTGATTTTTGTTTTTGAAACTTGTTGCATGTTGACTTCTTTTTCCTGGAACTTATAAATTGATTTTCTTTCTCTCTTGAAACTGAATATATTCGTGAAACTTGTAAATGGATTTTCTTTCTTTCTTGAAACTGAAAAGGTTCGTGAAACTTGTTTCGCACTGATTTTTGCTGTGCAACTAATTGCGTAGGCATTCTTTGGTTCGTAAAACTTGTTGCATGTTCATTTTTCCCGTCGTGAAACTTGTCCATTGATTTTCATCCTTGTAAAGCTGATTTTGCTCCTGGAACTTATTAGGTGCTGATTATTGTTCGTGAAACTTGTTATGTACTGATTTTTGTTAGCGAAACTTATTGCATGTTGATTTTTCTCTTCGTAAAGGTTGTACTTTTATTTTTTCCTCACGAAACTTATTTTTTTACATGGAACTTGCTGCGTGCATGTTGTTATTAGTGGAAATTGTTGCGAGTAGACCTTTGTTCGTAAAACTAGTTGCAAATTCATTTTTCTCTTCGTGAAACTTGTTCACTAATTTTCTTTTTGTGGAACTGATTTTGTTCATGGAAACTGTCGTGATCTAGTTTTTGTTCTTAGAACTTGTTGCGTGCTTATTATTGTTCGCGACAGTTACTGCATGTTGATTTTTCTCTTCGTGAATTTGCAAATTTATTTTCAGCATCGTGAAACGGATTTTGTTCCTTGAACTTGTTACATACTGATTTTTGTTCGTGGAACTTACTATGAGTTGATTTTAGTACGTGAAACTTGCGCATGGATTTTTCTCATCGTGAAACTGATTTTTCATGGAACTTGTTGCGTGTTGATTTTGTCCATGGAACTTGCTGCATGCTGATTTTTGCTCGTAATACTTATTGTATGTTGATTTTTTCTTGGTGGAACTTGTACACTGATTTTCCTCCTTGTGAAACTGATTTTGTTGATAGAACTTCTTGCGTGCTGGTTTTTGTTCATGGAAATTGTTGCGTGCTGATTTTTGTTCGGGACACTTGCTGCATGTTGGTTTTTCTCTTCCTGAACTTTTGCATTGATTTTCAACATTGTGAAACTGATTTTGTTCATGGAACGTGTTGAATATGTCCATGGAAATTGTGCGTGCAGACTTTAGTTTGTGAAACTTGTTTCATGTTGATTTCTTTCTTTTTGAAACTTCTACATTGATTTTTCTCCTGGTGAAACTGATTTTGTTCATGGAACTTTTGCGTGCTGATTTTGGTTCGTCGTACTTGTTGCATGTTTATTTTTCTCTTTGTGAAACTTGTACATTGATTTAAACTTCTGAAATACTCGTTTACACTAGAATCGACAATTTATACTTAATGAAGAAATCCCAATTAACAATTTTTATGACACCTAGCAATTTAGGCCAGCGTAACACAATGTGCCAGCCCCCCAATGACACCCGAATTGCACACATTATCCCTCAAAAGGGTTATTTCAACATTTACCCCTCAAAAATAAATTTATAGCCTTAAGAATGACTATTGTTTTTAGTAGAACAACGGAAACTTGCCTTTTTCATTGCTAGATAGCGATATCACATGACAATTCCAAGCCTGTGACACTCAATGGCTGACATATAGCACCCTCTAGCAAGCAGTATCAAATATATGATATTTTCCGGGCATTTTCGTGCAAATATTCGTTTACAATAAATCAATCATTTGAACTGAATGAAAAATCCCCATCGGCGTTTCTTCTGATGACTTAGCAATGGAGGCCGGCGTGGCCCAAAGCAAAAGCGCCCCCGATGACACCCTTCTGGCGCAAATTATCACACCAAGGGTTTTCCAACATTTTCCCCTAAAAAATAAATTTATAACCTACAGAATGACCATTGCTTTTATTTGAACTTGTTGCGTGCTGATTTTTGTTTGCGAAACTTGTTACATGTTGTTTTTTTATCTTCGTAAAACTTGTACAAGATTTTTCTCTTCGTGAAACTGATTTTGTTTGTGAAACTTATTGCGTACTGATTTTGTTAGTGGAACTTGCTGTGTGCTGATTTTTGTTCGTGAAACTTGTTGAATGTTGATTTATTCCTCGCGAGACTTGTAAATTGTTTTTCTGCTCATAAAACTGTTCTTGTTAATAGATTTTGTTGCATGTTAATTTTTGTTCGAGAAACTGGCTACATGTTGATTTTCATGTTCGTGAAACTTGTAGATCAATAATTCTCCTCACAAAATGTTTGTTCATGGAACTTCTTACCTGTTGATTTTATTCATGGAACTTGTCCCGTGTAGATTTTTGTTCGTCAAACTTGTTGCACGTTGATTTTTTCTTCGTGAAAATTTTACATAGATTTTTCTCCTCGTAAAACTGATTGTGTTCATAAAACTTGGTGCATGTTGATTTTTGTCCTAGAAACTGGTTACATGTTGATTTTCATCTTTGTGAAACTTGACCATCTATGTTTCTCGTAAAAAAATTTTTGTTCAAGGAACTTCTTGCGTGTTTTTATTTTATTTATGGAACTTGTTTCGTGAAAATTTTTGTTCGTCAAACTTGTTGCAGGTTGATTTTTTCTTTAAATTTTACATTGATTTTGCTCCTCGTGAAACTGATTGTGTTTATGGAACTTGTTGTGTGCTGCTTTTGTTAGTGGAACTTATTATGTGCTGATTTTTGTTCGACAAACTTGTTACATGTTGATGTTTCTCTTCGTGAAACATGTACATTCATCTTTTCCTTATGAGACTGATTTTGTTCATGGAACTTGTTGCGGGCCGATTGTTGTTCGTGGAACTTATGTCATGCTGATTTTTATTCGTGAAACTAGTTGTATATTGATTTTCTCTTGGTCAAACATGTACACAGGTTTTTCTCCTTATGAAACTGATTTTGTTTTTGGAACTTGTCAAGCGCTAGTTTTTGTTCGTGGAAATCGTTGCGCACTTATTTTTGTTCGCGAAACGTAATGCAGGTTGATTTTTCTCTCCGTGAACTAGTATACTGATTTGCCTCATCATAAAACTGATTTTGTTCATGGAACTTGTTACGTGCTGATTTTTGCTTGTGGAACTTACCGTGTGCTGATTTTAGTTCGTCAAACTTGTTGCATATTAATTTTCTCTTCGTGAATTTTGCACATTGATTTTCTACTTGTGAAACTGATTTTGCTCTTGGAATTTGTTGCATGTTGATTTTGTTCATGAAATTTGTTGCGTGTTGATTTTTTCGTAATATTTGTTGCATGTAAGTTTTTTCTTCGTGAAACTTGTACATTGATTTTTCTCCTCGTGAAACTGATTTCTTTCATGAAACTTGTCGCAGGCTGGTTTTTGTTCGTGGAAATTGTTGCGTGCTGATTTTTGTTCACGACAGTTGCTGCATGTTGAATTTTCTCTTCGTGAACTTGTAGATTATTTTTTCTCGTCGTAAAATTGATTTTGTTCATGGAACTTGTCAGGTGCTGATTTTTGTTCGTGGAACTTGCTTGGTGGTGATTTTTGTTCGTGAAACTTATTGCATATTGACTTTCTTTTCGTGAAATTTGCACTTTGATTTTTCTCCTCGTAAAACTGATTTTGCTCATCGAACTTTTGGCGTGTTAAGGTAGTTCGTAGAACTTCTTGCGTGCTGATTTTCGTTTGTAAAATTGCCAATATTTTGTTTATGGAACTTGCTGCGTGTTGATTTTTGTACGTGAAACTTGTTGCATCTGGACATATCTCTTCGCAAAACTTGTTCATTGATTTTTCTCCTCGTGAAAATGATTTTGTTCATGAAACTTGTTGAGTGCCGATTTTTGTTCGTGGAACTTGATTTTTGTAATGAAACTTGTTGCATGTTATTATATCTCTTCGTGAAATTTGTTCATTGATATTGTCCCCTCGTAAAACTGATTTTGTTCGTGGAACTTGTTGCGTGCTGATTTTTGTTCGTGAACTTGTTGCATGCTTATTCTTATTTGCGAAATATGTTGCATGTTGATTTTCTCTTCCTAAAACTTGTACGTTGATTTTTCTTGTAGTGATATTGTTTTTGTGGAACTTGTTGCGTGCTGATTTTTATTCGTGAAGCTTGTCGCATGTTGATATGTTTCTTCGTGAAATTAGCAAATTGATTTTTCTCTTCGTGAAACTTATTCTGTTCATGGAATTTGTCACGTGTTGATTTTTGTTCGTGGAACTTATTGCGTGCTGATTTTTGTTCGCAACACTTGCTTCATGTTCATTATTTTCTCGTGAAGCTTGTATATTGATTTTTCTCATCGCGAAACTGATTTTGTTCATGGAAGTGTCGCATGCTGATTTTTACCCATGGAAGTTGTTGCGTTAAACTTGTTTCATGTTGATTTTTCTCTTCTTGATACTTGTACATTGATTTTTTCTCCTCTCATTGCATGTTGATGTTTCTCTTCGTGAAACTTGTACATTGATTTTTCTACTCGTGAAAATGACTTTGTTCATGAAATTTATTACGTGCTTTTTTTATTCTTGGAACTTGCTTCGAGCTAATTTTTGTTCGTGAAACTTGTTGCTTCTTTATTTTTCTATTCGTGGAACTAGTACATTGATTTTTTTTTCTCTCGTAAAACTAATGTTGCTCCTGGAGCTCGTTGGGTGCTGTTTTGTTTGTGGAACCTAATGCGTTCTAATTTTTGTTCGTCAAACTTGTTGCTTGTTATTTTTTCTCTTCATGAAAACCCCAACATTGATTTTTCTCCATGTGAGACTGATTTGGTCATGGAACTTGTTTCGTGCTGATATTGGTCGTGAAGCTTGTTGCATGTCTATTTTTCTCTTCTAGAAACATGCACATTGACTATTCTCTTCGTGAAACTGATTTTGTTCATAGAAATTACTGCATGCCGATTTTTGTTCGTGGAATTTGATTCGTGCTGATCTTTTGTTCGTGAACCTTGTTGCATGTTGATTTTTCTCATGACGAAGCTTGTAAATTGAGTGTTTATCCTCGTGAAACTAATTTTGTTCATGTGCTAATTTTGTTCACTTGTGCTAGGTTAGATGTGGGGGAATGTACCAAGTGTGGAAGAACCTACACCTAAAATACACATAGTAGGTTAGGTTAAGTTAGGTTGGATAATGTGTCAAAAAAAGCATGCAACAATTTCCATGAATGAAATCAGTTTCACGAGGAGAAAAATGAATGTGCAAGTTTCACGAAGAGGAAAATCAACATGCGTGTACTGACGTGGTATAATGACAATGAGAAGGTAGTATAATCATTAGCATTTTGATTTGAGGCTGGAATGAATGGCTTAACGAGAGATGGTCTGTCTCTTTGAATAAATTGAAGTAAATCTTTAATTGAAGAAGCTTAAATATACTTAGAGGGCGGTAAGACCCTATAGATCTATACATTTGATTTATCTGTTTAACGGCAAGTAACTAGATCAAATAATATAATGTTTGGTTGGGGCGACGATGAGAGGAGAATAAACCCTCACTTTATAAATACATTAATAAACGATCGTTGATCCTTAAATGAATGTAGATTAATTTACCTGAGGGATAACAGCGTAATTCTTTTTGAGAGTTTAAATTGACAAAAGAGTTTGTGACCTCGATGTTGATTCAGGGACCCTGTTTGTTGCAGTAGCCCAGTAAGGTAGTCTGTTCAACTATTAAATCCTAGCAACAAAATACTTTTCGAGAATCCGCCTTTATTAGCAAAGACCTAGGCATAAAGAAAGTAGTTTGAGAAGTAATTGAAATCAGACTTCAGTTCAATGATATTAACGGAAAACTAACCAATGAAATCAGGGAAAATATAAATATAGAAAGATTAATAATAAAATTTCCTTAAAGAGGGACTTGGGAGAATATTCACTAAATGTTCTATACACAAATATAAATAAAAATGACCTTACAAAATATCTTAAAAAATCGATACATATTTACACAGAACCTGTCACAAATAGACTTATAAGATCAGCAGCCAAAAAAGCACGGTTGGCATTAAAAACGTGTTTTTAAACCATTCTCTTTCATTTTAACGAATAGCCTCGTTTCATCACAATTTATTTATCAGTCCTGGTTGAACTTCACTGAGATAAGGATGCTGGGACTGTTTTGAATTTTTTTAGATTTTAGTTTTATTGATTTTATCCTGTTGTAAGTTGTCTTTTTATGTTTTTGTATTGCTGAGGATAGCCCTTGGACAAAGGGGCCGAAATTTCCATTCTAATTTGTTTCCCATTGTCTTGAGAAATTCCCTATTGATCTTCTTGTTTTTGGTGTTTACATTGATTTTTCTCATCACGAAACTGATTTTGCTCCTAGAACTTGATAAGTGCTGATTTCTTAAACAAAACTAGATTCACGAGGGGAAAAATTCAGTTTACAACTTCCACGAAAAGAGAAAAATCGATATTCATCAAGTTTCAAGAAACAAAATCAGCAGACAGCCAGTTCCACGAACACAAAATCAGCAAGCAACAAGTCCCACAAACAAAATCGGTTTCACGAGGAGAAGATAAATGTGCGAGTTTCACAAGGAGAAAAACCTACAAACAAACAGGTTTCAAAAACAAAAATCAGCTCGCAAGGAGTTCCATGAACAAAATCAACACGGACCAAGTTCCATGAGCATAATCAGTTTCATGAGAAGAAAAACCAATGTACAAGTTTCACAACGAGAAAAAATCAACCTGTAACAAGTTTCCGAACAAAAATCAGCACGCAACAAGTTCCATTAACAAAAGCAGCCTACAACAAGTTCCGTAAGCAAAATCAGTTTCATGAGGAGGAAAATCAATGCATAGATTTAACAAAGAGAAAAGTCAACATGCAACAAGTTTCAAGAACAAAAATTACCATACAAAAAGTTCCAAAAACAAAAATCAGCATGCAACAGGTTCCAGAAACAAGATCAGTTTCAGGAGGAGAAAAAAATCAATGTATAAATTTCGCAAAGAGAAAAATCAACATGTAACAAATTTCACGGACAAGAATAAGCAGACAACTTGTTCCGTGAACAACAAACAGCACACATCAGGTCCCATGATGAAAATCAGCTTCATGAGGAGACACATCAATGAACAAGTTTCACGAAGAGAAAAATCAACATGCAACATGTTTCAAGAACAGAAATCCGAACGCAGCAATTTCCACAAACAAAAAATCAGCACGCAATGGGTTCCATCAACAAAATCAGTTTCACGAGGATAAAATCAACCAACGAATTTCATGAAGAGACAAATCAACAGGCAACAAGTTTCATGAACAGAAATCAGGACGCGGCAAGTTCTACGAATAAGAAGTTATCAGCAAGCCAAGATTTCCATGAAGAAAATCATTTTCACGAGGAGAAAAATCAATCTACAAGTTTCACAAAGTAAATAATCAGCGTGAAATAAGTTTCACGAACAAAAAAATCAGCGCGCAGTAAATTCACAGAAGAAAAATCGGCAGACAACAACTTATATGAACAAAACCGGTTTCATGATGAGAAAAATCAATGTACGAGTTTTTTCACGAAGAAAAAAATCAACATGCAACAACTTTCATTAACAAAAATCAGCAAGCAACAAGTTCCACGAACAACAATCAACACGAAAAGAGTTCCATGGACAAAATCAGTTTCACGAGGAGAAAAATTAATGTACAAGTTTCATGAAGAGAAAAATCAGCACGCAACAAGTTTCACGAAAAAAATCGACAAGCAACAATTTCCATGAACAAAAATCAACATAAAATCGAGTGCCATGAATAAAAACAGTTTCAGGAGGAGTAAATCAATGTACAAGTTTCACGACGAGAAAAATCAATATGCAATAAATTTCATGAACAAAAACCAACACACAAAAAGTTTCACGAACAGAAATCAGCACGCAATGAGTTTCATGAAGAAAATCAGTTTTACAGGGGAAAATCAATGTACAAGTTTCACAAAGAGAAAAATCAATATGCCACAAGTTTCACGAACAAAAAAGTTAGTGCGCAATAAGTTCCACGAACAAAAATCAACACGCAACAAGTTCTATGAGCAAAATCAGTTTCACGAAAAAATCAATGTACAAGTTTCACCAAGAGAAAAATCAACATGGAACAAGTTTCACGAACAAAATATCAGCACGAAAGAAGTACCATGAACAAAAAATGAGGCCGCTAAAAGATCCATGAACAAAATCAGTTTCATGAGGAGAAAAACAAATATGCAACAAGTTTCACGAACTAAAATCAACGTGCAACAAGTTATAAAAAACAGCATACAACAAGTTCCAAGGGCAAAAGTCAGCGCGAAACATAGTAAAAAGAAAATCAGCATTAAAATCAGTATGCAATAAGTTCCATTAGCAAAATCATCAGGAATGGTAGTTATTTTCTCCTTTAGTCTTATAAGGAAAATGTAAGTATGAAAATAAACTTTCAGGAATTTCTAGAAAGCCAGACAACCCTGAAATACATGGGCAGTTAGCTGTGACATCATTTTAGAGGGGTTTCAGGCTCTTTTTAAAATTTCTTGCAATTTTTTTTCAAAATAAAATGTCACTAATAAGACTAAGGAATATGGGCATTACTATTCCTGAATCAGCTGCAAATGGTAATTTCTATCACTCGACAGTTTTTAAACTGTTAATCAGGACTGTTTTACCTTTTGGGGCCCCTTTAAGGATTCAACATGTAATTTCAATCAAAAGTGATTACTGAAATATGAAAGAGCATAAAAAAGACCAAATAAGAAATGCATCAAGTGATGTATTCCTTTTCGTCCTAGCTGCATTATGTTTTCAATTACAATTCTTTACCTTCAGTTGTGCTGTATGCCTATTTATTATAGTTCTATACTACTGGCAGAAACATTTCCCAATTGCATGAAAAATCCGTATCATGAAGGAAGAATGGGATGGAAATGGGTAACTGAAAGAACCTGATTCCTAAATTTAGACGAGGATACAAATTTCTTTTCAAAGCCACTATATTGAACTTTGTACAATATACTACTATTACTAACAGCTCACCGCAGCACCAAGCCCTCTAAGGTCAACGCAGCTGCGCACGCTCCTCCTCCATCCTAATCTATTTAAAGCGTCCCTCTTTACACCCTCCCAGGAAGTTCCCCTTTCCCTTAAACTCATCCTTACTGCATCCTCCCACTCCAACTCCGGACGACCTGCTCTACATTTAGCCCTAGATGGTTGACTGCAAAGGACAAGCTTTGGCAATCTGTCATCCTTCATCCACAAAACGCGCCCTAGCCTTAAGCTTTATCTGACTATAGCCCTAGAAAGCGGGATTGAACCGCACTTTTCGAAAAACTTACAGTTTGAAATATGGTCTGACAGCCAGGAACCTAAAACAATCAGTAGGCAAATTCTCTGGAAAAAAATCAAGCAAATTTTCGTCCATTTTTCGGAGCACCCATGCTCCAGAGCTATATTTGACCACTGTTATCATTGTAGATTCCAATATTTTGATCTTGGTTGGCAGACTTATCTTCTTCTTCTTAATATTTTTTCAGCTGTGAAAGAAACAGCCTGAGCCTAGGTTATTCTACTTTTAACATCTTCAATGCTCCCACTGTCGTCACTAATGACACTACCAAGGTAAGTGCGATCTTTTCGCTTTGATCAATCTTTTTGTTATCCAACGTCACCTTTTCATCTTCACTTATTCCTAGCCTTAGTGACTTAGTCTTCTTAATTTTAATTTTGAAACCTCTTCTAAAACCCTGAACTCGCAAAACCTCCAAAATTTCGTTCATTTTGCAAAAACTTTTACCTAGGATGCTTAAATCATCAGCATGATCTAAGTTCAGGAAAGTGTTTTCTTCTTTATTCGAATCCGTGTTCTTCCATTGCCTTTCCGGTTTCCTTTAAGTAAGTCCATCAAAAGGACTCATATAAAGGGGGATAAAAGGTAACCCTGCTTAATTCCTGATTTAATATGAAACCAGCTGCTAACCTCATTTTCTACATAAACTGCAGCAGCGTTTTTATCGTACATATTTGTCTGGTATACCATACAAGGACAAGACCATCACTAAAGCTTTTCTATCAACATAATCGGACATTTTTTTTAAGTGAGACTAGGCAGCTTTCTTATTCCTCATGAGCCCCACTCCCTGTCTATATACACTATCCTCACTGCGTGAGTAGATGAATTCTATATCACATAATTTCATGCTTCCTACCCCTGGGATACGAGTTTCTGAAACTCTTACTATGTCCAGTTCGAAGCGTCTGAAATCGTCAGTCAAAATGTCGATATGATAGCTATTTCTTTAACCTCGTAACATTCCAAGTTGCCATTTACATATTCTTAGATTATTGAAATCGTTTTGGCCTCAGGAAAAGCAATGGTCCCGGATACCAGTGCAGGAGGGGAACCAACACATCATCTCAAATTGCGACTTGCGATAATATTGTAAAATAAATGGTAAGAATTATAGGTTATCTTATCACTTTTAAGAGAGAAGGAGCGAAACTGGTAAATTAACCACTTCTTATACCCAATTTGCGACAGCAAATACATTCCTGGAAGTTTCATTCCAGCTCAAGCACTTTCTGTGTTAGCAGAAGGGGTATATTTTATGTTCTAATGCTTAAACTCGACAGAAGAAAATGTCAATAGTCCCCAAATGGGGTGAGAGGATGTTGTTAGGAAAGATTTAACCGAAATGAGAACTTTTTGGGAGGGTGTAAAAGGGAGGCTTTGGGCTGATTGACATTAGGGAGGAGCGTGTGTAGCTGTGTTAGCCTCAGGCGGCTTGGTGCTGCAATGAGTTTTTAGTATTAGTAGTAGTAGTATTCGTCCCTAACTGATGCTGTTTTAAAATGTAATGATTACTGCCGTCGCAAGTCTATACAGCTAAACTTGCTAATTTTTCGGGGTGTTTTTTTTTTTTTTTTTTTTTTTTTTTTTTTTTTTTTTTTTTTTTTTTTTTTTTTTTTAATTGGATTTATTAAGGATATAAACCAATCATTGATGAGACATAAACACAAAAAATGATAACCTAAAATAATAAAGTATATAGACCATGGTTATGTCCTTCTTCACTAAGGGGTGGGGCAGGGACTCATCTGTGACGACAGTGATTGACTCAACTGTGACCAAAGTAAGAATTATATTTGGAAAGGACATTGAATAGTGACTAGAATGATCTGTTATAGGGCTTTTTGGTGCTTATCGGTTATATAACTAAACACTAGATAATTTATGACACATTCATAAGACAAAAATTAGTCAGGCGGCCGGCTTCTTTAACAAGACAATTCCTTTGGCTCGCTAATCAAACAGGGGTTTATCATTCTGTGAACAATATTTCTGAATAGGTTTTTTGGGGGTTGAGGGGCAAAAAGGTACATCGGTTAGGTTAGGTTATGCATTTAATGTACTACGCTCTAGGCGGTCCCCCTTCCATAATTCTTTGTGGTAGTTTTCGTAATTTTGTTACTAAACCATATTTTTCATAATATTTTGTTCTATTTCATTAGTATTAACCAAACTTAACTTTTCGAGTGTTTATTATTTAACCGATAAGTACAGTCTTTTTTTTATCGGATTACCGAATTACATCATTAATTTACAGAAGTCATTTAAACTCATATTTCTATTTCTTAATTAAAAAACAATAACGTCAAAATGAACTCACCTTGGTAACTGATGTAGTGGCCCCTCTTCCATTCTGCCCCCTGAGTCTTCTCTAACACATCATTTGTATTGTCACACCATCTACAATAATATTCTCTATATGCCACTAATTAACAACACATAATTCTAAAATTGGAATCAAATGAAGATGTCATAAATTCTTCAGAATGAACAAACAAACTTATTTAAATACACCGCACTTGAAACTAGATTTTGTGTTCTCGACCTTTAGTAAAAAGTACGAGACATTATGCGGAAAAGATACAGGCTATACAGGCTATCAATGCTCACTGGAAACCAGTCTAGAGCGCATCCTTACTTTGTATGTCCGAGTAAAAAATCTATAGAGATTGTATCAGTTGTTGCAAAACAAAAGCTGACATAGCGTAATGCCCGTTTAAACACGTATCTAAATTACTGTTTACCTTTTGCATACTAGCCAGAATGACCATTTCAGCTGGTGAAAATTTTCACATGGGAGTTAAAACTGCCAGCAATTTTGTCTGTTTTTCCCTATGGATCTTTTTTGGGTACTTATAGGAACACTCGAGAATTTACGACGTGGTCATAAGAGAAAACTATTTAATCTTTATTATTTCGAGGATAGGGGGAGGGGTGAAATTTAAATCGGTACCTATCTGTTGGATAGTACATACTCGAGAATTCGGATCAATAAAATCAGACATTAACCGGTTTACTGATTATTGTTTATCTACAGAGACAATTAGCTTCAACTCAGTGAAAATCTACATTTTAGGTTTTCACTGAATACAATATTTTAATAAATGTTTAGTTGGTATTTTGGCAAGGTTAAATTTTGTGTGCAAACCCCGCTATTCTGAACCCTCAGCCCCCCAGTTCCTAATGTGCAAATATACACCACAAATTATATATATCCTATCTCCCGTCTCAGTTGTTTCAAACCCGTACCTACTGATCCAGGTGTGTACTGACTAACAGACAAGTAACCCTTAAATCAAACAAACCTCTTTTAGGTATAATCGGAATGGGCGTTATCGAATCCCGAGAATAGACCCGGTAAAAAGGAGGCACCTGTTAAACCGGGTTATTTTTGAGGTTTTGATATGGGAGGAGAGGGGGAACTATTCAGGTTTACATAACAAGAAACTAAGCATTTTCATTTAATCCTCTCTTTTTTTGGGTGGAGAGTCCAATCTCACCACAGAGCACGTCATTCCACTAAACATAAATATTTTGGGTAATACCTAGATCGGGACTAACATGAGATGATAATGTTAAAAACAACATTTTCCAAGCTGAATTTCTTCAGAGAGGAGTCAAGAGCGACTGAGAGCCAGCAAAAGCAGAGATAAGGTAATACAGAAAGATAAACTCGAATAAATGAATGGTTAAAGTAAAACAAACAGAAATTCAAATGAGCAATCAAGTACAGCTCAAAATGAACAGAAATTACCGCAAATAAGGGTTGGGTTGCCATCTACTAAAGGCTAGATCGAACATTTTCCAGGCTGAATTTCTTCAGAGAGGAGTCAAGAGCGACTGAGAGCCAGCAAAAGCAGAGATAAGGTAATACAGAAAGATAAACTCGAATAAATGAATGGTTAAAGTAAAACAAACAGAAATTCAAATGAGCAATCAAGTACAGCTCAAAATGAACAGAAATTACCGCAAATAAGGGTTGGGTTGCATCTACTAAAGGCTAGATCGTCATTGACACTTCACTGAAAACAAAGTGCTTAAAAAATTACTGATTACCATTTTGAAAGTATTACTCTTTTTAAAGAAAAAAATGTTGCGAACAAATATGGTAAAAATAATTAGAAGTTACTCTTAGAAATTAATTTACTCTTAAAAATTGTTAACAAGAAACAAAATACCTAGTGCCACTACTTAGCATATAATTTTCTATGCTTTAGTTCTTTGAGGCTATGCGACGTTATTTTGTATCACATAACAACCAAAGAAGATATTCCATTACGACTTGAATATCGTTATTGTCTCTGCTTATTTTTTGAATTTCACTTTGACAATTAAAGTCCTTGGGGCTGGAATCCCCAAATTCTACTGCTAGAAAAAACTAAATTATCCCTGTGTTAGTTTTATAAATACAGACATATTTCATCATGAATCTTTGAAAAACAAATTCCTTTTACATTATCAGTATTTTTTTTACGCTGAAGTATTTATACCATTGTATTAAATTAATAATTATCTGCGGTAGGAAGTATTTAAAATGCCATTTGAGGTACCTCAAGCTACCGTCACGTTCTTCAAACTGCGAATTAAAATAAGATCGACATTAAGCTTAATGAGGCTTAAAAATAATTTTCTACATTAACTGATTGGGAAGGAATGAGCCATCTCGGCGAATTGTTGCCTCTGAAGTTGAGAAAATCAATATACATATATTGATAATCTGAAGCCTGAAGAAGATCTCAATATTTGACTTGGTCCTCTTTAGGCAAAATTTGGTGTTTTGCGCCATAAAATAGTAAAAAAAACAAAAAAAAACAAGATTGTGGCACAATCTCTTTTACTACTTAAAAGACGCATGGTCTTTACATTTTTGTTCATATGAGCCCCCTTCCGATATTCTAGGCCTGCTGTTTCTAAACAATTACTACTGAAATAAAACTGCAGGAACAAACAACACGCATCTGTGATCATCCTAAAAAAAATATTTATTTCGCATTTTTTATAGATAAAGACTTGAAAACACTTCGGTGGAGTTCACTGAATGATATGGTGTATTCGATGGTACAACCTTCATCAACGACACTTTTTAAACAAATGAGCAAATGCTCTCAAACCGTAACTTCTTGTGGGCAACATGTATCTTAATAAATTTTACATATTTGAAACTATTATAACAAGCCGATTCTTAAGGTGCAGGCTATTTATTGTTATACAAAAATGAATTTTGATTTCTACTAGCACAAGTGGGTTCTTAATTACATTTTTAACAGTGATTACCACTAAACATTACCCCAAATTGTTTGATGAAAAATTGAATGTACACAAAGGGAGACTTTCGAACCCCTCCTGAACCATTCATATAGTCTACTTCCGCCAACAGCCATGTTACACAAGGACTATTGGAACATACAACAGTGAGTGTTTTGGAACATACAACAGTGAATGTTAACTAAAAAAAAGGGACACTCGAACTATTGCTATGACGCGCAAAGGGATATCCTTTTCCGAGCGCTTTAATCTGTATCATTTTTCAAGAAACTTTTCGCTACTGTTCGTGCATGTACTTATTCTGTGATTCACTGGGACCAGAGTATAACCAAACAATCCATCCACGTCATCAGGGGTCAGCTTTTTGCGACAGATGTCATATGAGTTCGCCATTGGAGATACTTTGGCCAGGTACTACGTACAAACAATCCCCTCCCACCCCATTGGCAACCGTCGGGTTTACACCAGAAAGATAGTACCAGAATCATCATGCGCCAACGTACAAGACAAACCAACGAAAGCTGAACGCCTCAATCAAGGTTCAGTGAGAGGATACGCTAGAACAACGTCTAATTGCTGAGCCTCAGAAATTCATGCCCCGCAGCCCCCGGGCAAGGATTGTAAATATTACAATTTATCCATTTTTACACGCAAAATTTGCCATTAAGAAAGGCAGTTTACGCAAAGTGAACTGTCGTAAAACGCTTTGTAAATGCAGATTGTCGAAAGGGCGTGTCTCAGGAATGGATTAGGGAAATAAATATGAACTTTAAGATGAGGCTTAAGGGGGGAAATCAATTGACCAAAAGGCAAAATGGGCATGACACTATAATTACTACTACCACTGCTGCTACTACTGCTACAACTACTAATCTAACTACAACTCCTACAAGTACTACTTCTATTGCAACTAAAGCTAAGGCTAAGAGCATTAAGATGTAAATTTCAAGAAGTATAAAAGGGGAAGTTCAACTAAATTAAAACACACAATGGATATACAGGTTATCAAAAGAGCATTTCGGCAATATCATAGCAATGGCTAATTGCACTAAATTGAAACGTGCTAGTCGTACAACTAATACTACTAGCGCTTCCACTACTAGTACTGTGACTGCTATTAAAACTATGGTCAAGAATATGAAGATGAAATTTTCAGAGATTACTGATGAGAGAGTTTGAATTGAATTACAACGTCCCGTCTGCATACAGGTTGTCCAAAGGGCGTACTAGCAATATCTTAGGGACGACCTGGTGTGTCAATTTGAAAGCAACAGGACTTTCTGTGGGGAATGTTGGACTAACCAAAAGGCATTATTTGCATCCTACTACAACTACTTCTGCGTCTATTATTACTGCTACTAAAGCTAAGGCAACTATCAATCCTACAACTGTTACTACCACTACTTATTCTATCATTATCTAAACCAAATAAATTTTTGCAGGGCCCTTCTTATGAACTGTGAACCCCCATTTTTTCATCCAGACAGACATCGTTAAGTATCTTGTGGACAAACGGGGGTCCAACTAGATCACTTTGGCACTCGTGGTAGTTAATGGTTAAACAATTAAGGGGGGTTTCAAGAATTGACTGCACACAAAACAAACTATCTCTCCACTCACAGATATATTGCTAGCTATTACTGTGCTGCATATTAATTGGCTAAAATCGGCTCTATCCTTCATGCCCAGGACACACTTTAGTCACATTTACTGATGAAATCAAAACTATGTACGACATAAGCATCAATTATGTATGTTGTTAGTCATTTCTGAACTAAAATATTGTTCAGCCTTCAAGTATAAAATGTTTATTGACAAACAGAGTCAAAGTTGTGGCATACATTTTCGAATTTAGAAAAGATGGAACCTTAGAAAAGTAATGTTTCCATCTGTAATCTGGATGTACGACATAAGCATCAATTGTATATGTCGTTAGTAATTTCTGAAATAGAATATTGTTCAGCCTTCAAGCATAAAATGTTTATTGACCAATCAGAGCAAAAGTTCAGGCATACTTTTTCGAATCTAGAAGAGATGGAAGCTTAAAAAGGTAATTTTTACATCTGTAATCCGGATCTGACAGAAGACAAAAAGACATAGTATTATTAGTAGAGAATTGGTGGACAAGAACTGATGCTGTGAATATGGCGTGGTTCTGGCAATATACTTACACCCGTTATGATATTTTATGTCTATGGTGAATTTCGATTACTCTCAAAATGTGCTTCAAATTAAATATTCCTTTGTGCAAAAAAAAAACGTTCAAGTTACAATATTTTCCACTGAAAGCGCAAAAATACTATGTGCTAGCAATTTGTAACTCTGTTTATACAAGAAGCATGACCATAGAAACGTAAGAGTGGGATAAATCAATAATAAGAATTTAAGAGCTTTCGGACTATCTCTAGTGGCCGAAAGTAAATGATGGACGACCAATTTCCCCTTGGTATTTTTGAATACGTTATAACGAAAGTTTTGCGGTATGAAAATTATTAGCCGATTTTAATTTTAAGTTAAAATAGGTTTTAAGTTTCAATTTATTTCATTCTAATTAACCATAGGCCTATTGTCTATTATCTTGTGTTGATAATAGGAGGGCTTGAAGATACTTTTAATATAATAAAGATGTAAATTTAAATGTAAATTTAATATTGAAATAAATAAATATTTATTATCTCTCTTAATTTAATATTTATATTTATTAATATTCATATTTATTAATTTAATTATTAATTAATATTTTATATTTAAATGTTAATTATTTTTTAATTATATTTAATATATTAATTACATTTAATATATTTAAATGTTAATTATATTTTAATTATAAATTATTAATTTTATATTTATTAATTTAATATTTTAATATTTATTATCATCTCTTAATTTAATTTAATTATTTACATCTCATTAAATTATTTTATTATATTAAAAATAATTTAATATAATATAATATTAAAATTTGTAAAATTTTGGCACTCAACAATTTGCTTATAGTGATCATTCAAAGACAATATAGCGCAACTTGGACTGATGAGGAATTAATTCAGAATTTAAATTGTAGCCTATTTGATGACTTCGACAATACAGTGACATCCAAAATGTTTAAATACTTCTTGGGATAAAAGTGTCCCATAATATAAATTTTTAAAAATACTAGAAGTTTTATTCATTCACTCTTTGCTTACAAGGGAACTAAAAAAAAAATAAGCATTCAGAAATTTTCTTTTTCATAGATTCAGATCTTATTTTATTTTAATTTGATCCCTTAGCGATAGGTCAATATTATTTGATCTTTCAATTAGGTACTTGGAATATAATCCTAAATAATTCAATCATTATTTTTAAGACATTTTTTTAGTTCATCTTCTCTCGTTTTTCATTTTTCACTTTTACAGAAATGAATTAAAAACAAAGACTAAATAAAAAAAAATTTAAATTAAAAAGCGACGCTATGCTTTGAGCAGAGCAAAAAAAAAAACTTTACAGATGTATAAATTGGGAAGTCGCTCCCTTGTAATCTCCCCATTACAGCGTGAGTGACATTATAGCACAAGTCCAATATAAATATACAATGATTTTTTTAAACAGCTTTATTTTATTTCATAGCTTTGAATCACGATCGAGGGAATTTATTGTCGGCTTTCAGGATTTTTTTTTTTAAACGAAAGACTGTACAGTATCAACTTTGCAAACAAATTGGAAAGCCCAGAAAGTTCACGAGAGGCAGTCCATGATTACAGGGTACCGCCACTTTTTTACAAAAGTGCCAGTTCCTTACACATTTTCAGATTTTCTCAGAAACATATCAGGCCTTCCGTCAACTTTCGGAAATTAATTTTTCAAGGGGTTTACTCAGTAGAACTAGTGACAATTATTTTCGTTTCCTGGGTATTCTTCTTGATGAGAAACTCTCCTTCAGACATCATATAAGTTAAATTACAGCTTAAACATAAAAAAAAAGCTTGTCCTGCACAAATAAAGACAGACAAAAAGTTAAAACAGACAAAAATTATCACTTTGCAGACTACGCTAGGCATACATACTAAGCTAGCCCAAATAAACTGGTTCATGGTACATTGCAATATCTGTATGACTTCAAAAATTAATGCTTTACTGATATCAAAATCAAACTTTACCCGAAATCAACCCAGCCCTCTAAGGTCTTTAGCCAGTCGGCAAAAAAATTAGTCGGTATAACAGTGTCGCGAAGCGCCACTATTATATTGACTTGTTATTTTTTTTTTATTAGAGTAAACAAGCTAATGGAAATAAGGGAAAAAAAAGTGAAAGAAGATCAGTCAAACTATTGAAAACCACTGAAAACTATACGTGTCTTGAACAGTCCTTGGAAAGAACTAATAAATTCAACTGAATATTTGATACAAAATGATATTAATTTCTGAAAGTTCTTCAGTTCAATATCTTATTCCAATATTATCTTTGATTTATTTTCAATGTTGTAAGTACAAAAGAAAATATTTGCAACATAATTCGTTTTCAGTAAAGCGCTATTGATCCAATACGCTTTAGACTTTTACATTTAAATAAGTAAGTATGACGGCACTAGAACCTCAATGGCCCTTCAGCCAAGAAGTGCACTGGGGGGGTTTGGGGCCAGTCATCATGTGCTTTTGCACATTATTCCTGCATACCTGCCCCAGATTTCTCCAAGCACCCATTTAGAGCTGGGTTGACTCTGGCTAAGCTTAAAGAGCAAGCCACTGACCCTCGCCCCAAATCATATAACTGGCCAAGCCAGGAATCGAACCCGTGCCTCGCGGACAAAGAATTCCCAAATCAGCTTGCCAATCAAACAGTTCGTAGTAACGAAATGTAAGTAAGGACCAACCCGGCTCAATAGCAGCCGAAACTCTAAAAACAGGAATGTTGATACCAATAGATACATTAAAAGAATAGAATTTTTATGCTGATTTCAAATATATAAGTTTCACTAAGTTTCGTCACACCCATCAAAAGTTACGTGCCAGAGAAAATATGTCATATTTTCGTAAAAAGGAGGAAACACCCCCTAACAGTCATAGAATCTTAATGCAAAACCATACCATCAGATTCAGAGTATCAGAGAACCCTAGTGTAGAGGTTTCAAGCTCCTATCTCCAAAAAATGCAGATTTTTTTATTTTTGCCAGAAGAAATATGACGGATGCGTGTTTATTTGTTGTTCCTTTTTTGTTTTGTTTTTCCCAGGGATGGTCGTGTCGACCCAGTGTTCCCAAAATATCGGGAGAGAGCTCATTCAAACGGAAATTAAAAGTTCTAGTGCCCTTTTCAAGTGAATTATGCCACCTCCCAAGCTTATTTTTTCCACAAAAAAAGGAAAAAGGAAGGTGTTACTATCCAAAAGAGCATGCATGGTGCGAAGCTGACAAATCAGCAGTGGGGTAATATTAGATGTTCCACCTAAAAACTAGTGATCCTGATTTGCCAAGGATATCCAGGTTTTCCCGGGTTCCAAAAACGCACAACAACTAATGAAAATCAATACACCACTGTAAAAACTTGGATTTGAATTTTTTTTCTAATTTAGCAACCAAAGAACGCTAAACCACTTGATATTAACCTCCGTGACTTAAAGCTTTCTGGATTTAATAAATAAATTTTCTATGCATAGAAGAACATTAAAAAAAAGTTTAGTGTTCAACAAATAAGTACTTTTAAAACCTTTAGTACATCTAATTTAGCAAATCAAAGAACGCTATACCACTTGATATTAAACTCCATGACTTAAAGCTTTCTGGATTTAATAAATACATTTTCTATGTATAGAAGATCATTAAAAACGAGTTTAGTGTTCAACAAATAAGTACCTTAAACACCAAAGAAGATACATATTTGGCCAACCGATGGCATGTTTAATTCCAGAGTGTATTAAATAAAAACAACAAGTTTTTTCAACTGAAATCAAGGAGCGACATTGAAACTTAAAACGAACAGAAATTATTCTGTATATAAAAGGGATTGTCCCCTCCTCAACGCCCCGCTCTTCACGCTAAAGCTGGATTCTTTCTCACAACTCTAATTTTTAAAACAATAAAAAACTTTAGCGTAAAAAGCGAGGCGCTGAAAAGGGGACAAATCCTTTCATATTCGGAATAATTCCTGTTCGTTTTAAGTTTTAATGTCGCTCCTTACTTGCAGTTAAAAAAAACTTGTATTTTTTTTTATTTCTGAATGCTTTTGAATTAATACATGTTTCGGTTTTGGCTCACCGCACATGAATAATTAAAACGAAATTTACATATTAATTTTTGACTAAATGGCTTTCTCATAGTTTTAATCCGACGATTATGATAAAAAAAGGGGTGAGGGAGGAGGCCTAGTTGCCCTCGGTATTGTGGCGTATTGTGGAGGAGATCAACCCCCTTATATACCTGATCATTTCTGTTCGTTTTAGATTTTAATGCTGCTCCTTACTTCCAGCTGAAATATATTCTCATTGTTTGCTTTTATATATTCTCATTGCTTTTTATATTCTCATTGTTTCTTTTTTTTAAATAATGCTAGAAAATCCTGCGGCCCCTTCATGAATTTCCCTCGTCATGAATTTCTCAATGGAAAGATCCACTCACGTAACCCCCTCCCCCTTCAACGCGAAAAAGTGCCCCTGAAAACGTCTGTACACTTCCCAATAATCATTACTATATGCAAACCATTACTGTATGGTCAGAAGTTTGTAACTTGCAGCCCTTCCCCCGGGGACTTTGAGGGATTAAGTCGTCCCGAAAGACATAATTATTATGGTTTTCAACTATGCTGAAAAAACTGGCTCCTAAATTTCATCATCTCAAAATTTTTATCCGGTGACTCTGGGAAAAAATGAGCGTGGGAAGGGGCCTAGTTGCTCTCCAATTTTTTGGTCACTTAAAAAGGGCACTAGAACTTTTAATTGCCGTTAGAATGAGCCCTCTCGTGACACTCTAGGACCAATGGGTCGATGTGATCACCCCTCGGGGAAAAACACGAATAAACACGCATTCGTGATGTGTCTTCTGGCAAAAAAAATACAACATTTCACATTTTTTAGATAGGAGCTTGAAACTTCCAACACTAGGGTTCTCTGATACGCTGAATCTGATGGTGTGATTTTCGTTATATTCTAAGACTTTTGGAGGTGTTTCCCCCTGTTTTCTACAATAAAGCAAATTTCCTCAGGTTCATAACTTTTGATGTGTAAGACTAAACTTGATGAAACGTATATATTTAGAATCAGCATAAAAATGCAATTTTTTATGGCTCTTGGTGTTAACCGAGTGACATATAGCGATCGCGAATTCTGTTGGTCTGTCAGCCGCTCTGTCTGTCCCGGTTTTGCTACTTTGGGCACTTCCAGGTAAGCTAGGACGATGAAATTTGGCAAGCGTATCAGGGACTGGGCCAGATTAAATAAGAAATAGTCGTTTTCCCAATTTGGCCGTCTGGGGGAGAGTGGGGGGCCAGTTAATTCGGAAAAACAGAAAAATGAAGTATTTTTAACTTACGAAGAGTTGATCAGATCTTAATGAAATTTGATGTTTGGAAGGATATCATGTCTCAGAGCTCTTATTTTAAATCCCGACCGTATCTGGTGACATTGGGGGGGGAGTTGGGAGGGGGAAACCTAAAATCTCGGAAAACACTTAGAGTGGAGGGATCAGGATGAAACTTAGTGGGAAAAATAAGAACAAGTCCTAGATACATGATTGAAATAACCGGAACGGATCCACTCTCTTTGGGGCAGTTGGGGGGGGGGTGGGGGGTAATTCTGAAAAATTAGAAAAAATGAGATATTTTTAACTTACGAACGGGTGATCGGATCTCAATGAAATTTTACATTTAGAAGGATATTGTGTCTGAAAGCTCTTATTTTAAATCCCGACCGGATCTGGTGACATTGGGGGAGTTTGGGGGAACCTAAAATCATGGAAAACGCTTAGAGTGGAGGGATCGGGATGAAACTTGGTGGGAAAAATAAGCAGAAGTCTTAGATACTTGATTGACATAATTGAAACGTATCCGCTCTTTTTGGGGGAATTGGAGGGGGGTTAATTCTGAAAAATTAGAAAAAATGACGTATTTTTAACTTACGAAGGAGTGATCGGATCTTCAAGAAACTTTATATTTAGAAGGAACTCGTAACTCAGATCTCTTATTTTAAATCTCAACCGGATCTAGCGTCATTGAGGAGGGCAGTTGGGGGGGGGGGATGAAATTCTGAAAAATTAGAAAAAAATGAGGTATTTTTAACTTACGAACGGGCGATTGGATTTCAATGAAATTTGAAATTTAGAAGGATATCATGTCTCAAAGCTCTTATTTTAAATCCCGACCAGATCTGGTGACATTGGGGGGAGTTTGGGGGGACCTAAAATCATGGGAAGCACTTAGAGTGGCAGTTGGGGGGGGGGCGGAAATCTCAGAAAATACTTAAAGCGGAGAGATCGGGATAAAACTGAAAGGGAAGAATAAAAACGAGTTTGGTGCTTTTGGACGTGCTAGGACGATAAAAATTGGTAGGCCAATGTCAGGGAGCTGCACAAATTGACTTTATAAAGTCGTTTTCCCATATTCGACCATCTGGTGGGGGGGCTAAAGGGAGAGGATAAATTAGAAAAATGAGGTATTTATAACTTACGAGTGGGTGATCGGATCTTAATGAATTTTGATATTTAGAAGGACATCGTAACTCAGCTCTTATTTTAAATCCCGACCGGCACTAAGCCTCTGATTTTCCTTTTAAATCAATCTATTGATTCTTCGGATTTTGTTAGAGCTCATACCATATGGGCTCTTGGCTCTTCTGGGCTCTAACAAGTGCCATATGAGTTCTTAGCTCTTGTTTTATGTAACTATTAGTATCGAAATTCCATTTTTTTAGAGTTTCAGTTACTATTGAGTCGGGTTGCTCCTTACTACAGTTCATTACCACGAACTGTTTCGTAAAGTTTACTTTGGCGGAAACCACGACATTCTTGGGTCACCGGCACTGATGTTTTCAACAATTCTAAATTTGTAAATAAAATATTATTAATGTGCACCGCGGTGACCCATTATGAGATTAAAGAAAATAACACAAGTCTTTCAACGGAAAGTAAAAACCAAGTTTGAAATTTAAAATGATTAGGAATTGTTCCACGTATGAAAAGGTTTCCCCCTCTTCAGTTCCTCGCTCTCTCCGCTAGAGTTTGACTTTTTCTCCTTATTCTGCAAGAAAAACTTCTTAAGACTTAAAGATGTTTAAATTGGAATAACAAGGTTTTTTAAAGCAATAGAGCCTTTAATATAACAAGCAAGGCATTGAGCAAGGCCCTCTCGTGTAGAGAATAATTTCTCTTTGTTTTAATGGTGCCCCTTACTTTCAGTTGAAAAAACACATTTTTTACTTAATTTCTGATCGTTTTTCAAATTATGCCAGATAATCCACCTCCTTCCGAGGTGGTTTCAGGTACCCATTCCCGTCCGGGTACCAGACCCCACCGTGGAGAGACTCACCGACGCCCCTTCATAATAAGTGATAAAAAAAAGTATGTCTCTCTGCACACAACTTTATTAAACTTAATCTGAATCAATTTGGCTGAATAAAGCCTAAGAATTAGCGTCTATACAAAATGTTCCTTTTGTATGATCTATGTAACTCTTAGAAACGAATTTACCATCACGAGGGTCGTAATGCCTCTGAAAATGGGAAGCTTAACCTAATTTTTTTTCATTTGTTTTAAATTTCAAATCGTTTTGCCATCTCAGAGTTTTCAACTGAGAGCATTGAGCACCTTGGTAATCTTTAGGTTAAAACAGTAGTTCGGTGCTATAAAATTGCAGATAACGTCATTTTGCTGTGGCACAATTTTTTTGAAAACTTAAAAAAGTCACTAGAATTTTTAATTTGCAATGGAATGAATCGTCTCCCAAATTTCTAGGACTATTGGTTCGATATAATCACCGCAGGAAATAAACAAACTAACAAAACAAAGAAATATAATGAACAAAATTTAAAAGAAACAGATATTAGACTTAATAAAAATGGAATCGACAATGAACTTATAATGTACCAAAGTAAAACTGGTTTTATAATCAAACTCAAAACGAGCAGAAATGGTTAGACATATGAACTGGGAAGTCGTCCACTTTCTACCCCCATTAAGAGCTTAAAAAATAAGATATTAAAAGACAGATATTAAAGTTAAAACGAACAAATATTAGACTTAACAAAAAAAGAAACAATAATGAACTTACAATTATGCCAAACTTCCTTAATTCATTACGTACACCTACTTGGTGGGGGCGCTTCGCACCCCCCAAGCCCCCCCCCCGCACGCGTAAGTTGTTACGCGCCATATTAGTTACGCGCCATTGTAGTTGTGTCCCTATATCCCACCTGTGAATATAGATATATATATATATATATATATATATATATATATATATATATATATATATATATATATATATATATATATATATATATAAATATATATATATATATATATATATATATATATATATATATATATATATATATATATATATATATATATATATGTTTTTAACTACATAAAACTTGCGAATATACAACATTCTTTGCTGTCCCATTGTCTGTGCATATAAATAGATTGTCAGGTTTACCGACTCTTGAACATGCAACATATAATGGTCCATGGGAAAACAATCCGTATTCAGATCTATACCTCATGATTCTAATGATTGCCCATGATTCTAGATTCGACTATCGTAGGATCTTCCTTAATTCACTGGCAGATTAAGGTGGAGAAAAGCTGAGACTTAGCTTCAAATAACCGAACCTTATTTCTCGAAAATGAAAAAAAAAAAAATGTAAGCTCTTCATTCGTGAAGATGGGAACACCTCTACATTAGGGTTCTAAACCCAAAATACACCAAGAGGTAAAGAAGGATTAGACATCAATTCCCTGAAACTCGTTCAATTTCATCTGAAGTCTTAGTGGAGTTTAGAAAATTAGGCCTTTAAAAAGTACTCCATCAGACATCTTATCTCCTGACAAAGCAATGACCAACCGACCCTCCTTTATAATCGCTGATCCGCAGTTATACACCGTCGTATTATGAAGCAAATCGCTTGAGTTAAATGAAGAATAAAAAAAAATCAGAAACATTTTTGTGCAATAAGAATTGGGGTATTACCCACCGGCAGCCTTGTGGATATTACGTACATTTTTCCAGGGAAAAATCCCGCCAGACAATTCCTTCTCCACTGAAAATTTACCCAGACAATTCCACTAGAACATTTTCATCCCATGTATCATCCAAAGAGAAAGGAAGACAAACAAAAATATTTCCATTTATGAATTCACAGAAATTCCCTCCAGAAAATTTCCTTCCCATGGGCTCTCCCCTAGCAGAAAACTCCCCCTCGAAACATGTCTATATATTTCCCAATAGCAAATACTAGGGTAGAGCCACCAATGATTCGACAGTGCAATTTTGGAACCACTGTCGAAATTTTCCTTCAAAACAGGATGACTCTGTTTAGTCATGACTTTCAACACCATCTCTTGAAGCCTTCGTTATATTGTGACAATGCGAAACGTGGAAACTATATCCGATACACTCAGATAAGAAAAGAATATTCAATTCAATCAGTTTCCTCTTTTCGACACAAAATGAGCTCCCGACAATTTTTTAGCTCTGTAATGTTCAAACTGTCAGTACTTGGATATTTTTTTTTTTGCAAAAAAAGTAAGGATCAGCACAAATGCATCAAGATACATCTGATTTTCTCTAAATGTAGCCATATTGGCTTTTTCTTGGTAAAATTAAGTTAAAATGTCTGCTAACGTCATACTGACAAAACTATGTTCCAAGTGTCGAAAATTCCTGTCTGATGTAGTGGAATACCAGAACGACTAAAAATGTTCCTTCCACCGAATTCAAATGTAGATATTGGCTTCTATTATGATTAAATAAAAAAAATAGTTTTTTTAACTGAAAGTAAGGAGCGATTTTAAAACTTAAAACGAACAGAAATTACTCCGTATATGAAATGGGTTGTCCCCTCCTCAACGCCTCGCTCTTTACGCTAAAGCTTTTAATTGTTTTAAAAAATAGAACTGTGGCAAAGAGTCAAACTTTAGCGTAAAGAGCGAGGGATTGCGGAGGAGACAACCCATTTCATATACGGAGTAATTTCTGTTCGTTTTAAGTTTTAATATCGCTCCTTACTTTCAGTTAAAAAAAACTGTTTTTTTTATTTTGAACGTTTCTGAACGTTTTTGAATTAATGCATGTTTGATTTTAGCTCTCCGCACATAAATTAGTTAAAATGAAATTTGCATATTAATTCTTTTTTGGCTAAATGGCTTTCTCTTTGTTTTCATAAAAGATGATTTTAAGAAATAAGGGGTGGGGAAGGAGGCCTAGTTGCCCTCCAATTTTTCGGTTACTTAAAAAGGCAACTAGAACTTTGTAACTTTTAACGAACGTTTTAATTAGTAGAAAATACATGTAGCTTAAGAATTAAATTACGTAAAAAACTTTTGTATTCTTATATTTTTATTATGTAAACAAGGGGGTTTGTCCCCTCGTTAATACCTCGCTCTTTACGCTAAATCTTAAGTTTTGTCCCAATTCTTTAAGAATGACCCCTGAATCAGAAAGGCCGTAGAATAAATATTTGAAATTACTAAAAATATTTTAGCATAAAGAGCGAGGTATTTATCTCCTCTTAAATACCTCGCTCTTTATGCTAAAGTATTTTTATAACTCCTCATATGCGTAATAATCTCTGTTCGTTTTAAGTTTTAATGCTACTCCTTACTTTCAATTGAAAAAACTTTTTCATGTTTATTTTTTCATTGTTTTTTATAGTAATGCTAGAAAATACCACGCCCTTTTCATTGAATTTCTCTTCCCCCATGACATATTCCTCCAAGGAAAGATCCTTCCACATAGCCCCCTCCCCTCAACCCACCCCCAAACCAAAAAAAATTCCGTTGAAAACGTCTGTACACTTCCCAATAACCATTACTGTATGTAAACACTGGTCAAAGCTTGTAAATGGCAGCCCCTCCCCCAGGAACTGTGGGGGAGTAAGTCATCCCCAAAGACATAGTTCTTATGGTTTTCGACTATGCGGAACAAAATGGCTATCTCAAAATTTTGATCCGTTGACTTTGGGGAAAAATGAGCGTGGGAGGGGGCCTAGGTGCCCTCCAATTTTTTTTGGTCACTTAAAAAGGGGAACTAGAACTTTTCATTCCCGTCAGAATGAGCCCTCTTGCAACATTCTAGGACCACTTGGTCGGTACGATGACCCCTGAAAAAAAAAACAAAAAAAAACAAAGAAACACGCACCCATGATCTGTCTTCTGACAAAAAATACGAAATTCCACATTTTTGTAGATAGGAGCTTGAAATTTTTGCTATAGGGTTCTCTGATACGCTGAATACGATGGTACGATTTTCGTTAAGATTCTATGACTTTTAGGGGGTGTTTCCCCCTATTTTCAAAAATAAGGCAAATTTTCTCAGGTTCGTCACTTTTGATGACAAAGACTAAATTTGATAAAACTTATATATTTAAAATCAGCATGAAAATCCGGTTCTTTGATGTATCATTTAGCATCAAAATTCCGTTTTGCATCAAAATTCCGTTTCGAACTGTTTGATATTCATTTCTTTTGAGACAGACAGCAAGAGGCCCTGTTGAAATATAGGTGACTCTGTTGAAACTTCACTGAACACGTAAAAGAGATAAGAAACAATTGGTGTCGAAATCCAAGGGTCCTCTGACAAAAACATATTTGTCGAATTTACGGGTACTTTCTCAACAACAAGAGATTTGGTGATTATTATTTGTAATAATATTTCACATGAAAAACTTTTTTTAATCGTTGTTTTACTGATTTGATGTTAGATACTAGATTTTTCCATCATCTGAGGAACTGCTGCTTGGCCTCATGCTTTGTTCATATTTTTAAACATTTGACTCGGTTGATCACAACACCCTAATTCCTTTTGATCACAACACCCTTGGTAGATCACAACACAACAACGTTCTAATTCCTTTATCACTGAATAAATTTGAAGCACACCCTCTCTTAGTAAATTTTATACATGCTTCCTTTCAAATAGATCCCAAGCTGTAAAATGCAAAATATTCTCTCTGAACGCCCCCCCCCTAATTAGCATGGAATTCCTATCCCACTCAAAATGTTAAAGAAACATGTTAAATTCCTCGGTGTCATAAACTCCTAATAATCTTAAGTAAGACATGCATATTTAAGAATTCTGGACTTTTCAGACTAAGGATAGTCAAAACTGAAATTTTAAAGTGGATTAAACTGGTGGATTAACTTTGAAATGGCCAAATGTTGACAACGCTTTAACTGTGAACAACAAAGAAATCTTCACTGGACCATTAAAGCTGAGAGAAAATGGGCCATAACAGATAGTGTTTATAAAGAGCCCTGTATCACAAGATTATTTCACACATTATATTATAGAGACCTAGGTCACACGATTAAACTCCATATGAATATTCAATTTCGCCCATATACTTTAGGCAATTTTTCCAGTTTTTTGCTTCCCCTATCTAAATAGTATTCTAAACATTTACACATTTAAAAAAGTTGAAGAGAAACGAAGAAATAAAGTAAAAAGAATAGAGATGTCGAATGCACCAGGATCCACCCGCAAGTATTCTCCAAGTATTTCGACACGTGTCGAATTGGGTTCGGACTTACGTGGAAAATAGGTAACTTTTTGTTCTGTCAAATTTGTAGGTGAAAACGCCCCAATTTAAGAAAATTGGAGTTTTGTACCCTTTTCTGATAAAATTTCTAAATTCTAATAAGACAGTTAGATTCGTAGATATTTTTCCTACATACTGAAACCCTTATCAAACCAGAAGTCTTTAAATTAAGCCTTCTGGAGTAGAAAAAGTATTGTTTTTTTTTTACAAAAACCGTCAAGTTATTGTTACCTTTACCGTATATGGAAACAATGGACAAATTGGATAGCTTACAGATCTTTCCCTATAGTGTTGTAAGGGGTCATGTCATCCCTAGAGGCATATTTTTTTAAACTCTCAATTAAAATAATCAAATAGCTATCTCAAAATTTCAATTGGATGTCTTTGGGGAAATAGAGGCGTTGGAAGAGGGCTAGTTGCCCTCTAATCTGCTTAATTACTTAAAAAGGCACTAAAAACATTCTCGAAGAGGGGGGCTGCCCCTACTCGTCCTCAACCTAGTCCCCCCTCGTGGTCGCAGAAACTTCAGAGAAAACTAATTTGATAAGATTGAGAGTTCTAGTCTTTTTTTAAAAGTTGAAAGTGATGCAAGACCAGCCAGTCCCTGTCTTAGAACTTTGTTTTTATATCAGGTCCTTTTGTTACCCCTTAGTACATCTGATTGACATTTCAAGGTAACCGTCTTGTGCTTTCTCTCTGGCTGTTTAATTTTACATGGTGGGGGGGGGGGGGGATTTCTGGGATTGGGTGGTAGGTAATGCTTCTGTAAAGTGGCATTACCTACCATTTTGGGGCGTAGAACAACAATTTTGGTCCAAAGCATGCCAAAAAGTCACCGAGTGATAGCTCTGATAATCAATAAATTTGAAATTATCAAAAACTTTCAAAGCTTTCCAACATTCAGCTTTCCAGCTCAGAGACACTAATGCTTCGCGGTGGTGCATTTATCCCAAAATATGTACAATATTATCCCCAATATGTACTCCTGTGACAAAATGTACAATTTTGTCACAATAAGTCCCCCAATATGTACAATAATATCCCCAAAATTTCCCCAAATATGTACAATAATAAATGGTTCATGGACATTCATGTTGAAGCTTCATTTAACTAAATTGATTCATTTATGTAAAATTTATTTACCTAAATTGATTCATATAGGTAAAAAAAAATTAGATAAAAAAGGGTTGGTAAAATTGTGTATTGTGGTGTATAGCCTAATTGCACATCAGCCATTATAAAGGATGATTTATGGGTCTTTGTTTAGGTAGGAATGTGCTTGCACCTAAAAGTGTATTTTATTTTCCTGAAATTCCTACCTCTCTGCAAACCTTCAGAAAATGTAAAAGAAGGTTGGTGGAGGGGGGGGGGGGAGAATAAAATAATCAATCCTTCATAAACTAATATAGTAATAAATAAATTAGTTCCATATGATTCCGACGATTTTTCAGACTACACTTGAAGGCGTAATTTGGGTGCTGCGAAGTCATGCCTCTTATTGCAGACAGCATTTTTCTGCGTAACATAAAAGATACATTTACATACATTCCAGCAAAAAAGGTGGAAATGCAAGGTCATTTTTCAGCGCCATCAGAAGAATTCCAAGTAGAGGTGTCAAATAGCTCGCTTTGAAAACCATGGAAACCATGGCGACACTACAACTAACTTTTGTATTTCAGAACTCCCTCCCCTACTAGTAAATATGTGGAGGGTACCACTTTTGGGATGATGATCGTTCTCAAAGCATTAATATGAGCATTAGACTTGAATTTAAAAACGAGGGTTGAAGGAGGGAGCAATAGCCCTCAGGTTTGGAAAAGCCAATGGCGCAAATGACTTTCTGGTCTTTAGAAGCCTTAGGGGGTGTTACCCCTATTCCTGTTTGCGGTAATGTCTGTTAGCTTTAAGTTTGACTTGATTTTTAACAGTAATTTATGTTCGTTTTCAATTTCATTCATTTATTGATAGTAACCTATGTTGTTTTAAGCTTGAATAATTATTATATTTTATTTCTGCTTGTGTTTGGTTTAATTTAGATCATTACTTTTCTTTGAAAAACTTCTTTTGTGGATTAAAAATTCATTCCCCTTTCCAAAAAGAGAGGGGAGAAATCTTCAATCTTAGTAAACAGGTATTTGATAACTGATTTGAAATTTCACATGATGCTAATCTGAAATTATACATAACAGTATGTATAACAGAAGCTATACATAACAGTTGTTGGTTGAACTATCAAAACGAGTATCAGCATAAGCAAAAGAGGAATATAATCTCTAATGCTTTTTGTCCCCAATTCTGTGTCTGAAGCAGCCTTCTCAACCTTGGTGTACTAAACAAATAAGTATCAAAAACAATAAGTATCAGTAAGTATCAAAAACAATAAGTATCAACCTAACCTTGGTGTACTAAACAAATAAGTATCAAAAACAATAAGTATCAATAAGTATCAAAAACAATAAGTATCAACCTAACCTTGGTGTACTAAACAAATAAGTATCAAAAACAATAAGTATCAATAAGTATCAAAAACAATAAGTATCAACCTAACCTTGGTGTACTAAACAAATAAGTATCAAAAACAATAAGTATCAATAAGTATCAAAAACAATAAGTATCAACCTAACCTTGGTGTACTAAACAAATAAGTATCAAAAACAATAAGTATCAATAAGTATCAAAAACAATAAGTATCAACCTAACCTTGGTGTACTAAACAAATAAGTATTAAAAACAATAAGTATCAAAAACAATAAGTATCAACCTAACCTTGGTGTACTAAACAAATAAGTATCATTAAGTATCAAAAACAATAAGTATCAACCTAACCTTGGTGTACTAAACAAATAAGTATCAAAAATAATAAGTATCAATAAGTATCAAAAACAATAAGTATCAACCTAACCTTGGTGTACTAAACAAATAAGTATCAAAAACAATAAGTATCAATAAGTATCAAAAACAATAAGTATCAACCTAACCTTGGTGCACTAAACAAATAAGTATCAAAAACAATAAGTATCAATAAGTATCAAAAACAATAAGTATCAACCTAACCTTGGTGTACTAAACAAATAAGTATCAAAAACAATAAGTATCAATAAGTATCAAAAACAATAAGTATCAACCTAACCTTGGTGTACTAAACAAATAAGTATCAAAACATATTGGATGGTGAACCTAATTTGAGAATAAAATTAACATTATTCCAAAGAATTTGAAATTGTTATAGATTGTAACATCATCCTTCATGTGAAGAAAAATAAATGTGGGAACAAAATTTACTTTATTAGCTGATGTTTTAAATTGGCATAATTGATGTTTTTTCAATATTTATTTTGAAATTTTTGGGTAAGAATTAGCAAACATATTAATGGTTTTTATTAAAAGTTAATAAACTTAAATAATGAGGCTAATAAAACTGTATTAGAAGTTAAAAGTATAAGTTTTGTAAATAAAGGGTTCTTTTCAGAAGATGGATTGGAAAAAAATTATAAAAACCTAGAACTAAGCCAGAATAGAAAAACTTTTGGAGATACTAGGCTAGAGTGGCATTTGAGCTTTACAGAAAACTAAACATACTGCTGGTAAAAGTTTTCTTGAAGAATGGTACAACTGAACTGAATATCACAAGTTTGTTGATTTTAAGATGTTTTTTTTCCTGTAAACTAGTATTTAGATTTTTTTTTTGTATATTTTGTTGTTGTAGTCTTTGTTTCATGGTATGACCAAGAAACACAGTTCAATATCCATCATTTTCAATAACCACAACTGAAACTGTAAAATTTAGGGAGTTTGAGAGGGTGACAGTCCCCTATACCACAACTACATATAAAAGTAGTATTGGCAAAGAAGGAGAAGAATAATGGTGTATATAATGTTTTCCTTTTATCTTTTTCTTTATCAGGTAACTTTACGCGATGGTACTTACGTCAATGAGAGGCAATGCTCTAGCATTGCCTTTGTGCCTTCCTTGTATTACTTATTACTTCTTTTTTTTGCTGACCACTTTGTATGGCATGGGTAGTTGTGTAAAGTTTGGAGGGAGCTCCTTTGATTAAAAATTTAAAGTTCTAGTGCTATATAATTGTGGACACTAGTCCACCTCCCATGTCCTTTTTTGCATCACAGTCCCTGTAGGCACCCAAGATATTTGATCAAAATTTTGAGTTAGCCCTTTTGTTCATAATATTTTGCTCCATTTTGTTCATAACATAAAAAACACATCTGGCAACACCAATTTTGGTCCCAAAGAAATATCCATGAAAGAAGGAAAAATCAATAAAATTGTACAAAAGTGGAAATCAATAAGCTAAAAAAAAGGGAAGGAGTCATGGACCCAAAGGGGGTAAAAAAATACAAAGCTATTTTGAATGACTGCTCTCAAGGTGTTCTGTATATGTGGAACCTAATTATGAATAATCTTTCAAGTCTATTAGAATGGTATTCTGAGTACACTTGGGCATATCCCAATGATCTGGTGTATCTACTACAAGGCAGATATCTAAAACTCTTGTTTGAATTAAGACACCACCTGCTAAACACAATTCAGACTTGGGCACAATAGCATGGGCTGGTTTTACTCCCAAAAAGAGTTAAGCAAGAGTATTCACAAATAAAAGGTATCAGAAAGCTCCTCTTACTTTCAAAATGTATTGTCACCTGATATCACTCAAAACAGGTGAAACATTTTTACTGGTCCATTGACTTAAAAGTTCACTAAATGTCCTTGAATTCAATAATACTGTGTAGAAAATTCATCAAATTGAATCTGAAATGCTGCTGAATTTATAGGTGCTATATTTATCTTCTTATTCTTCTAATAGCAAATGAAATGTTGCTGGTCCCTAGTTTGTTATTTAGCATAGTGAAGCAACGCAAATTAGCTGTTAGCTATGATGTTTAAATAAACCTATCTCTCTCTCTCTCTTCTAAAGTTGGTCTGTCATCCCCATATATACAACATTGGTATTTTTTTTCTAAAACCACACTGCCTATTCTATAACAAAACAAATCAGAGTTCCCAATAGGAACAGGTCCATTTATTAGACAGTGTAACAAACATTTATGCAAAGGGTCTAGATATTTTGATGCCAAGTTGGTCATCATCATCAGTTAGTTACTAGTGCAATTTCAACTAGTGCAATTTAAAATGCAATTTCCACCAGAAGCAATTATTGAATTATGAAAGAGCATAAAGAAGCCCCAAAGTTGTGTATTCACTTTCATCATAGCTAAATTATGTATTCAACTACCAATTTATCAAATCTGTTCCTTTTGCTTTGGTATCTTATCAGAGCTTGATTTGATAACCTATTAAAGAAAGTAGGGCAAGGCTAGCCAGCATCCAAAAAAAAATGATAATTTCTGGTAAATTTGTAATTGGTTATATAATTTAGCTAGGATGAAAGTGAAAATGTCCTTTGATGCCCTTTTTTATGCTCTTTCATAATTCAGTAATTGCTTCTGGGGCTATTTGCATCTTGAGCCCTTAGAGGGACCCCAAAGGTATTTCATTTTTGTAACCACACAAATAAGTTATCAACATTAGTAAAGGCATTGAAAAGTGGTTAAAAACATATGACTAGTTAAATTAGTTGTTGGTATAAGTATTTTAAAAATACTTATTTATAAAAATTCAAACCTCATTTATTAGGCAAGTCAAATATAAATGATTTTCCTACCATTTCAATTTAACTGTGTTTTTTTAATGTTGTCAACAAAAATAGCACTGAAAATTTCAATTCAAAACTTTACTGTTGATAATTCAGGGTAGATATTTGCACATTAGGGGGGGGGGGGGTAAAGTTCATGGTAAATTCGCAGTGGGCCATACAATATAGCTAGGATGAAAGTGAAAACATCATTTGATGCTTTTTTAGGCTCTATATACCTCAAAATACCATTGGAGTCTCTTTAAAAGTCCAAGATGCAATTAGCCTCAGAAGTGATTATTGAATCAAGAAAGAGTATAAAAAAGCATTAAATGGCATTTTCACTTGCATCCTAGGTAAATTATATAGCCAACTACAAATTTACCCAATTTCTCATAAAACCAAGGATATGTACAGGTTCCTAAGCTAGACTAATATCTAATAAAATTTTGAATACAAAATAGCCATAATACCCAGGAAACTCACAGAGTGCAGATAAGCATATGGGTAACAGGGGGTGTTTGTTGCTTGGCAGAAAAAAAAATCATGTTATTAAAAGAAACTAGCACCATAATAAAAATAGTAGTTATTTCCCTGAGAATGCAAACTAACTACACTCTCTGATGGTCCTAGATATAGCTATAAACTCAAAGAAAACATCAAAGCAATGGAAGTTTTAATTTTAAGCTATCTTTAAATAATATTTGATAACCAACAGAACTGCATTTCTTTAGTAATCAGATATGGGTTTAACAATTTTGATTGTACAGAAACTCATTTAAACAGAAATCAAAGCAACAGTAGAGATATATATTAGGGCCTATTTAGGGATAGCCTATATCTGCAACCTATAGGAGAGGGAAGGGGTATTGCCAGGAACATAAATATGGTATTTTGAAAGAGCACATTGTCATTGGAAAGCAACACAAACAAGGAATTTATTGATACCACTGTTAATATTTCTCCTTCTAAGGAGCTTCTAATATTCCTGGTTATCCAGATAGCCTATGGCAAAATAATCCAAAGTAGGATACTTACAAGAATCCTTTATCCTTAGCAAGAGTAGGCTAAAAGGGACTGATGTAAAATCCTTAGACAATTAGCAGTTGCCACTTTTCTTGAGGTATTCAGTAACTTTATAAGGTTATTCAGTAACAAGAACAATCTGTTATCCAAATTTTAGTGAGTAGATTACGAGGAAAAGGCGTTCAGCACGTTTTGTAAATTTTTCTGCCTTTTTTTCAAAATCCTTATTATTTCGCCCGACAAAAATAAGAAATTATAGAACGAAAGTGCTGCAAATTGTAGCACACAGTAGCACATGTCGTTCGATATAGCACATGCTACACATGATTAAATAGTTCTAAAAGGGTACTTGTATTCTACGGGTAGCAACCGTTATCATAAATCTACATAACGTGTTCATTTTATGTCTTGCATTTTAAAAATGTCACAATAGGAATAATAGTCTTTGAAGAAGTTTCAGTTGTTGGTAAAATTAAAAGGCCAATCTAGATGGTTAGGCCTCATTATAGGCCATTTATTTTTGTGCAGCGTAGCCTGGGATCTGCCTAAGAAGGCTTTCAATGCATATAACAGCTAAATATATAGATTGGCAGGTTGGTTCTAGCAGTGGTATCTTTGAGTATTAAATTTGTTTCTAAGCTAGATCAGAAGTCAAAAAGAAAAAAAAATTGAAAATTCCGTGTTATTTCTTACTTGCAGCTATTTTTAAACGTCATCATTATCGAAAGTTTTTAGGGCATCCCAGTCCCTTACTTGAGAATGACAAGATATAGGCTTTGTCGTAGACCATTTTGAAAAGCTGAATTGACATGTTGTTGTTTTCAAAATAGGAACCAAATAAATTGTCTATTGTGGTCCCCTATAATAATAATATGAAAAAAACTTCGTTTTCTTAAAGAGTTAAAGAGGCTGCGTCCCAAAGTCGAACCTTAAAACGTAGAGGAATTAGAAGAGGCAAGACTCTTTTGTACAGGTTTTTTGTTTTTTTGCTAACCCCCCGCTCTTGGCTTCGGAAAGGCCCTCTTGTAATTAACAAAAAATTAAAATGAATGAATAATGGAATAACTTCGAAAAATGTTAAACACAAGAGGACAGGAGAACCATTGCGCCGAAACTAGTAATTAGTAACAATGAAGTCCCCCCACAAATAAAAACCTGTACAAAAGAGTCTTTAAAAGCTGGGGGTTTGGGGGGCGGCAGCCCCCCAACTGCCTCTTCTAATTCCTCTACGTTTTAAGGTTCGACTTTGGGACGCAGCCTCTTTAAGTCTTTAAGAAAACGAAGTTTTTTTCATATTATTTCTGTACGTTTTTCTACAATCCATGGTGGATGTAATTTAATAATTCCTGTACTCCTCGTACAGGAATTAGGAGAGGAAACCCCCCCCCCCGCTTTTAAATCATTGTATAAAATAGAAAAAAAATAGATAGAATGACCGAAATGTTTCTTTTGCTCATAAGAAGCTAATATTCTGTTATCTCTCAAATGATAAGCTGTCCAGGTGTTATCAAAAAATTTTTGATGTTGTGAAAAAAAACCGCCCGTAAGGGACTTGAACCCTTGACCCGAGGATTAAAAGTCTCACGCTCTACCAACTGAGCTAATAACTTGCATGTGTGTAAATATAACTTCTCAATAACTTTTAAAAATTTCAAATTAACATGGGCTCTTATGGAGAGAAATCCGTTAATTAAATAGCTAATGCGTGGTTTCTGGAAAACAGGGAAGGAGTTATCGGATCGAGCTGAAATTTCGCAGATAAGCTCCTGGGCCGTAGGGGACCTTAACTTGTGGATTTCAGCCCGATCGGACAACGTTAAAAGGGGGGGGGGTTGGAGGGTCGAAACTTTCGTGGGGTTAAGATTTTCCTACGAAACTTTCCAGGAAAATTACTCGGAGAATTCCGCATCGAATGAGTCTTCTTACACCCAGATCCGATGTCGGATGTGACCTGTAGGCGTCTAGGAAAAAAAAGTAAATGAATTTTAAGTGGCTATGCGTGGTTTCTGGAAAAAAGGGAAGGAGTTATCGGATCAAGCTGAAATTTCGCAGATAAGCTCCTGGGCCCTAGGGGACCTTAACTTGTGAATTTCAGCCCGATCGGACAACGTTAAAGGGGGGCTGGGGTTGACGGGTCGAAACTTTCGGCCAGATTTTCCCCATGAAGGAAAAGTTGGAGGGGGATGAAATTTTGCAGGTTTCTTAGTTGGAGCTCGGGATACGAAATACATTCCTCCCCATCCCTCTGCGACCACTGGAACCGAAGATCGCTTAACATTGTCGTGTGTCGCCTCTTTATAGAGGCACGAGTGTGCCTCCTTGATTATCACATAAACATGCGAATTACCTGTCCGTTTTTTTAATGCAATATTTTGCCATACAAATAATCGTTCATCTGAGAGCCCTGGGTTGAATGTTTTTTTGTTGTTTTCATTATATTTGACGTTAAAAAGCCGTTTTAAAAGAGGCATAAAAAGTGCTTTTTTTTATAAAAAAAACTGGTGATAAAAAAATGACACCTAGTGACAAAGATTTCACGATAAACATATTATAGACAAAATTCGAATATTCTAGCGAAAATTGGCGTATTCAAGACACTCAGAAGGGAACATATTCGTGAACAAAAGAGTTGGCAGCCCTGGCTTTAGGCGTCAACCTTGACCAGGAGCTATCGCAAGCTAAACCCAGATTTACAATTACAGTCTTCCTATCCATCAGCTTTTTAAAAATTGTTTACTTTTCAAAACTTATCATGACTTAGTCAAGATTAACGCCGGATTATTATCTACCCTGTGAAAAATTTTACTTTTATCTTTAATGTGTTTTTAACTAAATTTTAAAAAGTCAAAATTCAGATTAAGTATCAAGCACTTTTACTAATGTATGAAAAGTATTTTTAGTTGTTTCTTTAAAACAGATTTAAAATACATGGAAAGCATACAGTTGAAAAATTAAAGCTGAAACAAAGGGTTGCTACTCGTGCCAAAGCTTTCCTACATCATAGGAGAGCGATCTCTGTTTCTCTCAAATATCGGTCATACAAAAGAAAAGATTGCTTCACCATAGTTCTGCGTAATTTCACTGGTTTATGTGTGTGGCGTATTTACGTATGTTAAAAATTTCAATCCTTAAATTCAGCGTAAGAGTTATTAGATATCGCTCGAGCTTGATATGCTCGCAAATTTCCGGTGGAAAATTCTTGCATCCATGTCAGTGGTATCCATTGGAGGGGAGAGGGATTTCATAAAATAGCTTTTGGCTGTGTTTTTGTTGAAAAATCTATTGTTCTTTGTTCAATATTTTCATAAGAAAAGGGCCTACAGTTTTATTTGTCTACCATATCTGGCTGGCCCTATTTCTTTTTTGCTAATTACACATTATGCTATTTAGCATTTTTACTTCAATAATTCATTCTTTTACTTTATTTGGAAACCTAAAGTTATTAAGGAGCAGGTGGATGCAAATGATATATAGTACATCAATAAAAGAATAAACAAATATTTTTGTCCTTAAGACGTATTGAAAAGAATAATTCACGAACAATACGCAGTGAACATGTTTATATAGCAGCATATGCTTAGGCTATTCAAAATAAAGCTAAAAATCCCTATTATTCAAATAAATTTATTTACTTATGTTACCTAGGTACCAATTAATAACATATACTTCTATATATTAAGGGAGAGATAGTAGCAAAAACTGAAAAAGAAATTCTCAAATATGATCATGTGAACGAAAATTCCAAATTAGTTTAAATATAAATGTCAAACAGATCGTGGTAACGAACTGTAGTAAGGAGCAAAACTAAGTAGCCGAAACCCTAAAAAACGGATTTTGATACCAATAGTTACATCAAAAGAATTGAATTTTAATGCTTATTTGAAATATATAAGTTTCATCCAGTTTAGCCATACCCATCAAAAGTTACAAGCCTAAGTTTTCTAATGTTTTAAAATGTAGAGTTGAGAGAAAGAGTCAAACTTTAGTGCAAAGAATAGGGCGTTGAGAAGGAAAAGGCCCCTTTCATATACGGAGTAAGTTCTGTTCGTTTCAAGTTTTAATGTCACTTATTACTTTCAGTTTTGTTTATTTTTATTTAATTTTCACCATAAAAGCTACTTTTTCTGAGAAAAATTCATTGGCTCCTCTAAAGGTTTTAACTGTTAGTCCTAGTTTCTTCCCTGGTAAGTTTTGACCATTTAGCTGGCGATTATTTTCTAAATTAGACCTAAATTAGCTTTTTATTGGGAAAACAATGTTTTTTGTATAATAGACTTAACATAAGTGTGCTAATTTTGTATATGAGATTATTAGTGTTGATCATACAAATGTTGCAAGCTTAGATCTAAAGTAGAATCTATTTTTGTCTTAAAAACCTTTAAAAAAATTTGTTCACAAATAATAAGCTGTGAATGCGTTTATATAGTAGCCTTTGCCTAAGCTATTTAAGATACACTTCAAAAAATCAATACTACTCAAATAACTTCTTTATGTTATCTTGGTACTAATTATAACATATACTCCAACATCTCAGGGGAGGGATAGAAGCAAAAACTCAACAAGAAATTCTCTTGTTGAGAATTTCTCTAAAAACGATCTTGTGAACAAAATTTCAAAATAGTTGAAATCTCAATATTTTCATCATAAAAGCTGCTTTTTTTCCCAAGAGAAAATACTTCACTGGCTCCACTGGTTCCTCTACAAGTCTTAACTGTTGGCCCAACTTCTTCCCTGGTTAGTTTTGACTATTTATCAGTTTTTTTTTTTTTAATTAGGATATTCAAGAACAGAAGGGCACACAGAAGGTTTTTAACCGTTTATTTTGGTCGGAGCACGTGCATCGTTTTGAACAAATGCGCAAGTGTCAAGCTTTAAAAAAGGTCTCAAAATAAATAGAAAAATATACAGTTTTTTGATAAATTTGAATCGCATGGCTACTTCATTATTTCACCCAATTTATATTTAGCACTCTTTTGGCTGAGATTGTTGTTTAACACCAAAAAATATCATGAAATTCAGTTTTGTTTCGGTACATTTTCTGGTATAGCTAATCTTGATAGTGGCGGTTTGTTTTCATCGTCTGAGGAGTCAGACGTAGCGTACCGTGATACCCATGCTTCTGAAGATTTTGCCCTTTTAGTGTAACTAACGTGCCATTATCATACTTTTTACTATTCTGTACGGTGCAGAGTATCGATCAGATAGCTTCTTACCGTTGGCATTTACTCCATTTTTCAAGTAAAAACAATCTCTTTCTTTAAAGTTTGGTTCTCCCTTAATATTTTGTATATTTTTGACTTCCTGTTCGGTTTTTGATTTATAGATCTCTTGCTATACAATTTTATAGGTTTTTCCCATTCTGTTTATAAATTCTTGTTTGTAATCCTTGGAATCATTATAATATCGTCTTGACTCTATAAATTAGTCATAGGGTATTCGAAAGTACGACCAAATAGTACGTAGGAAGGATAATCGTTTATTGTCGGTGAGAAGGCCGTGTAAATTACATGTGTTAGATAGGGTAAAGTTTCATGCCAATCTTTTCTATTATCTTTTGTATAAATCCCTAGGATACTAGAATTTGTGTCTATTTTCAATTTTTCCATTAGCTTGAGGGTGTTATGAGGTTGTTAATCATTTGTTTATGTGGTGGAAGGACATCGAATCCTTAGATACTTTTGAGAAACCTAAAACTCCTTAGGTTGAATGTCTCACAACCATTTATTAAATCTTTTAGTTTTGCTAGTGCTGACGGAACAAAAAAGTACTGTTTCAATTTATGAAAGGTTTTATTAACTCTGAGTTGTCCACCCATTTCAGAATGGAAAAATTCGAATGTAGTGGTTTCAAAATTTTGGGGTAAATCTCGTATTATGGAAGTTTGATTTCTATTGCTATCATTTTTCACTATTCTACATATTATTTTCTGATCTAAATCAAAATAAAAGATATTTATTTCTTTTTAGAGTGCTTTCATGGCATTAGGCAGTTCTTTATCTGATAAGAAATAACCCATCAAGGCAACATAGGGTCTTACTTTCTTTTAAATTAACTAAGGAAAGAGAAGCGTATTTTTTTCTTTGGATGTGGTATTCGAATTCAACTTTAAGTTTTTGCTTTTTGGGGGATATTTTGACTATATTCCATTAATTTCATCGACTTAACCTTCTAAGGGAGTATAATCCGGAAATCTACTTAGGTAGTCACAGGGGACGTTTGTTTTCCCTTAAGGTGTTCAAATTCATAATCCAAATCTCTAATTTTAAATATCCAACGCGCGAGGATTTCCGTTGGTTTTTTAAAAGCTTGTAATTATTTCAAGCTTTTATGGTCTGATAAATTTTAAAGCCACTAAATAGACTTGGAGTTTGTCCAGGTGAAGACTTTTTGACAATAATTCTAGTTGGGCAGCTGAGTAATTTCTTTTTCCTAGCGTTCGGGTACGAATTTCGTATGCTGAACCCTTTTCTTCCCCGTTCCCTTGGTTTTCCTTTTCTTCACCTGTTCCTTGGTTGACGCATTTGTGGTGACTATGAATTGTCCTGCTTGGAAATCCGGTAATGACAAAAAGGGTTAAGGAATAGATAATTTCTTAGACCACACTGCTTTTCCATTTGCAAAAAAATAAGTGAAAAAAAACGGGTTTAATTTTTATAAAGCAGTGAACAAAATAAAATATAAACTACACTCTAGCTAGCAAAAATAAAAATACTCCGAATATTTCGGCCCCACGTCCGGGAGCCTTTCTCAGCGGAAAAAAGGAGAAAATTACACACCAACAATTTAAGACTTTTTTAAGACATTATAAAAATGCCACGACAACTAAAACACCACAAAAAATATAAACAATAGATTAAATAAGAACAAAAACTCACATTATAAAACAAACACTCCAGCACTGACTGTAACTTTAGAAAAACTAAAGTAATTGTATTTATTGACACTTTCCTCTGCCTTAATCGGTGTATAAATGGGAATCAATTAAAAATATAAATTATAAATACTTGCAACAATACGAAAAGAGGTCATCCAACCCCAAATCCAATCAAAATCTTACAGGTTAATGATTTCCAAAAATTCTTTTGAACATGTTTTAAGGTTATCGAGGGAAAGATTAAACCAAAAACTTTTGTAATTAAAAAGGAAACATGAAAAACAAAATATTTCAACGTATAAATCTAAACATTCCTCAGAACCAGGTGTGATTAATTTAAGCAAAAAGGAGTTAACCAAAGAACAAAAGAAAATCCTTGAAAAAGGTATAAAATTTGGACTATCTCCTAAAACAGTACCAGAAGAAAAAATAATTTCAAAGATTGAGACAGGGATTCATATGTTTTCAAAAGATGTTAATAATGTACACGGTTTAAGACTGGGAGTCGTAAATATTTTAAAAGATTTTGGCAATTTTCAAGAAAACCTTAAGAACAAAGATACAAAATTTTTGAAAGATTTAAAAAGGATGATTCTCTAATAATAACGAAAGCAGATAAAAGCAATACGGTAGTAATCCTAGAAAAAAATGATCAGTAAAATAGAAACAATTCTAAAGGATATTTCAACATACAAAAAACTTAACTCAGACCCAACCGAATCTTATGTTGCAAAATTAAGAAAGGACTTAGAAGACCTTAAAAATAATCAAAATATCACACCACAGATGTACTATAAGTTCTTTCCGAGGGGATCAGTTTGCCCAAGAATATATGATTTGCCAAAAATACATAAAACAGACATTCATCTAAGACCTATAGTGTCAACAAGGAACTCACCAACAGAAAAAATTGAAAAATGGGTAGTAATGACGCTTAAGCCTTTATTATATCTCCAAAAAACTTATATAAAAAACTCAGTACTTTTAAAAAATAAACTTAAAAATACTGAAATATCAAGTGATTCTAGACTTTTTAGTTTTGATATAAAATCAATGTATACGTATATACCTTTCGATAAATCTGTTTTGTTTTATCAAAAAAACTTGATGTGCATAAAAATGAAATGGAAGAATTATCTGCAGGTATTGAGATTGAAACTATATTAAACCTAATTAAAATAACTAGCAGGTATACTAATTATTTCAAATTTAGAGATAATTTTTACCATCAAGTTAGAGGATTAGCAATAGGAGGACCCTTAAGTCCACTGTTAGCTAATATTTATGTAGAGTATATAGAAAATTTAGCTATTGATACATATTTTTAAGCCTAAATTTTGGGGCAGATATATGAATGATGTATTAGTTATTTGGAAATAAGGGGAATCACAAATTGAAGGTTTTCTGGAACATTTAAATAATTTGGGAGGAGAACTAGTTTTTACAATTGAAAATGTAACAGAGAATAAATTACCGTTTCTAGATATTTGGATCCATAGAAAGAATAATAAGCTAGTGTTTTCAATTTACCGTAAACCAACTAATAACAACCGCTATTTGTCTTTCACATCAAATAACCCGATCCAAGTAAAAAGGGGTGTAGTTATTTCTTTAGTTGATAGAGTGTTAAAATTAGCTTCACCAGAATACATTAGTAGTGAATTAATTTTTATTAAGGATATTCTAGTAAGAAATGGATATCCCAAAAATATGATTTCTCAAATAATTGAAAAAAGGAAAAAAAGTTACTGGAACCTATAAAATTAGAAGAAAATGGATTAAATCAAATACCAAATTACATAACTTTGCCTTATATCCCAAAGTTGTCACAGAAATTAAGGAGAGAATTAAAAAAAACATAATATAAAAACATCTTTTAAACCAGGACAAAATATACGCTCATGGCTAAATAACGGAAAAGATAAAGTCCCAAGAAATCTACAACAGGGGGTATACAAAATTCCATGCTCTTGTGGTAAGTTTTATGTAGGTAGAACACAGCAGAATTTAAAAAATAGGCTACAGTTACACAAAAATGCGACAGATAGCTCGCTAAGACAGAATAAAAAACCTGAAACTTTTGAATCCGCTATAGCGGAACACGTGTATAATTTTCCTCATCATAGTGTTTTATTTGATCAGACAAAAATTGTTGATAAGTCTGTAGGACTTTTACAAAGTTTCAGAGAAATTATAGAAATAAAAAAGATTATCAGTGGGGGTACTAGTATCAATAGAGATAAAGGGGAATTTAAAATAAATTCGATTTATAATAGTTTAATTAAAGACCAGTCAAAAACTTCAATGAGTATTGATTTGCATAATTGTCCTGAAACAAGTAATAACCTTGCGAACGAAAGCCAAAGCATGGTCAATACTGTAAGAAGTCAACGGACGGCTGCTAAAATAGCAAATGAAAAATTCCATTCAATTTATAATTCATAATTTTGTTTCATTAGCCTGTAAGATTTTGATTGGATTTGGGGCTGGGTCACCTCTTTTCGTGTTGTTGCAAGTATTTATAATTTTAATTTTTAATAGATTCCCATTAATGGGAATCTATTAAAATCTATGCCACCTATTAAAATCTATGCCACCTATTAAAATCTATGCCATCTATTAAAATCTATTCCACCAATTGTGGCAGAGGAAAGCGTCAATATAAACAATTACTTCAGTTTTTCTAAAGTTACAGTCATTGCGGGAGTGTTTGTTTTATAATGTGAGTTTTGTTTCTTTTTTATTTTATTGTTTATATTCTTTTGTGGTGTTTTAGTTGTCGTGGCATTTTTATAATGTCTTAAAAAAAGTCTTAAATTGTTGGTGTGTAATTTTCTCCTTTTTTTCCGCTGAGAAAAGCTCCCGGACGTGGGGCCAAAATATTCGGAGTATTTTTATTTTTGTTAGCTAAAGTATAGTTCATATTTTATTTTGTTCACTGCTTTATAAAAATTAAACCCGTTTTTTCTTCAATTATTTTTTCGTTACGAAATGAGTACTTTTTCAGGTAATCTAAAGAATCTTGAGCTTCTTTTGATTCAGTATTCTTTTGTGGGTTTCCTAGTGTAAGGTCAGTCAGGGGCTTTGCCACCTGGGCGTAATTTAGGATAAATTTTTGAAAATAGCTCGTTAACCCAAAAATTTCACTTAATTATCTAATGGTTTTGGAGTGGGGTTTAAGATTTTTGACTAATTTTACTTTCTCGGGCTTTGATGATATTTGGCTATGTGTTACTGCTACTCCCAAAAACTTAATTTTAAGTTATAACAATTTTTTTTGGTCTACATTTCAAATTTACTTCTCTGAATTTTTCAAATGCTTTGGCTAGAGTAATTAAATGGTTTTCGGCATTTTCATCCATAAAAATCACATCATCAGTAAAATGAATTATGTTATTTAAACCTCTCAGTAAGTGACGTAAGGCCTACATAATGCGCCTGAACTCAATTTGAGTCCAAAGGGCACTCTTAAATATTCATAGGAGCCACATTTTGTTGTAGAGAATACAGTTTAATATGTCTCGCCCTCGGTTATTTTTACTTGGTGGTAAGCTTGTATTAAATCTAGGGAAGTAAATATTGTGTTTTTATTTGACATGGAATCTGGGTTTTCCTCTATTCTAGGTAAAGGAAATTTGTCACTAAACACTTGGTTTTTCAAAGCTTATAATCTAGGACTAATCTAAGGTCGTATTTTTTTTTGGACAAGAATAACGGCTGCAGAATAGGGACTTATCCTGGGTCTTGTCATTTTATTCCTCTCTAGTTTCTGGATTTTATTTATTAGCCAGTCCTCATGTTTTATGAAATACAATAAGACTGTTTTGACACGGGTAACCCTGTGGTTTTGATTAAGTGATCGTACAACGGAATTAGGCCTATGTCATCTTCAGATGTGGAAAAAATATCTTTGAATTCCCAGAGTAGCTCAAATAATTTTTGTTTTAATGGGATATCAGTGATATAGCTTAAGTCCAATTTTTCAAGAAATTGATTCTTGGGTAGGGGGTACTCGTTGTGTTTAGTGTTTATATTATTTACTAAGTTTTCTCCACATTTCTTCGAACTATTTATGTCTATTTCCGATACCACCTGTATTTCAACTAAGCAGGTCCCTTTGTTTAGGGTAGTCGAATCGTTTTTACGGGTTTTTGTTATCCAAATGTAACCTTCTCCCGTTTCGTAATTTATAGTCTGTTCTTTGCAAGCTAGGTTTTTGGGAATATCTTCCAATGGTGAAGTCACTCAAATATCATATTTGTTATTAGTTGGCTAAACCATTTGCATCATTGGAACCCTTTGCATTGAATCTGGTTGGATTTTGGTTTTCCGTACCAAAAATCCATAGTATTTTTTAGTAAGGTTATCATCTATCGAATTTAAAATGTTATTATTTTTCGTTATATTGGTAGGTTCTATATTTACTACTTTGTTCCAAAATTTGGTAATTTCCTGAATTTGATTTTCTCTCAATTCTTTCATATTGCCCATATTTACCTCCACCAAGTTATCTTTTATACTGTTCATGCTTGTTTTTCCCCAGAGGGTAGTTTGATTTTGTATTTGCTACATCAAATAAAATTTGATTTATTTTTAAAAAGTTGGCACCCATTCTTGCCTCATAAGGGAAGTTTTTACAAAATATGAGCCGAGTAGGAAAGTTTCTGTTATATTTGCCTTGTATTAGATACACGGACCCTTTAACTTCTAAATTATGGCCCGTTACAATTGATAAGCTATGGCATATATTGCTTATTCGCTGTTTAAAATAGTTGGGTAATTAGTTGGACACGGATGTGTTTATTACATTTACTGCAGCCCCTGAATTTTTTTCCAGAGAACCAATGGTCATACAAAATCGGGAAAGGGCTTGCTCGAACATCTAAGAATTGACTATAAAAGTGTGCAGGTATTTCTAAGAAGCATATGAATCTGCGTGTCAGAAGATTGGTACTGAGCATTCATGCGATCGATTTTCTGTAGCATGAATTCTTTTTTTTTCTTTTTTTGCCAGAGAACCAATGGTCATATAAGATCGGGAGAGGGCTTGCTCGAACGGAAAATACAGTTATAGATCCCCATTTTGTGACCAAAATGATCGAAGGTCAACTAGGTGCCCCCTCCCTCCTATGCTCCTTTTTTTCCAAACTCATCCGATCAAAATTTTGAAATATCCATGGGATAATATCCACGTGGGAGGGGGAGGCTCCCCCTCCCACTCTCCTTTTTTCCAAAGTCATCCGATCAAAATTTTGAAATATCCATGTTAATCAGCATAGTTGAGTGGTCAAGCAGTCATGCCTCTAGGGATGACACTACCCTGAAATTCCCTAGGTAAAGGGTCGTAAGTTTTGAAATTTATCCTGTGTTTACCCACAGTATTTATTATGGAGAAGTTAACATAAATTTTAGGGGAGGGTAATTTTTCTGTGGGGAAAATTTTCCGATGGAGGGGATTATCCAAGGGGAGAATTTTCCATGGGAAAAGAAGTTTCCAGGGATGAACTTTTAAAGTGAAACTATTCACAGGGGAAAATGCCAGAATTCTTATACGAAATTCATTTTATGTTGCCTACTTTCTCTTTGGCAGGTGCTCCCGCCTCCCGCGAAAAATTTTCTTCTTACACCCTTGCACATATATACTTAATACTTTTGTTTCTGTTTTTTTCATGTAAGGGTCATATTTGTTTTGTTAGTTGCAGAGGCGCCATTTGGGGGGGGGTCAGGGGTGGGCAAATGTCCACCCCAGATTTTTCAGGGGGCCCAAGCTTCCACCACAAAGGGCCCTTTGCTGGCCATAATAATCTATGATGTTCAACATAATCCATTCTGTCCAATTGATTTAAAATTACTGCACACCTATTACTTTCACCGACGTATTGTTTACTTAAATAAGAAAGTTTCTCGCTGAGGAGGGCCAGCCTTTAGTCTGGTTAAATTTTCCACTTTCAGTTTTATCACTTAACCTCGTTGATTATAATCTTTGATGATATAATTAATCTTAGGTCAGTGTGGCTGAGTTCCACATTGGGTTACAGTACATTTCCATGCAACACACGGGTGCTGAAAATGAGTTTTTACTTAGAATGTTCGATCGAACATTCTACATTTCCGTGCTGCCAAAACTCGCATTTTTTCTTACGTGAAAGTTGGGGGGCCAAAATGGAGTTCATGCCCATCCCAAGATTCGGCCCAAATGGCACCTCTGGTTAGTTGAATCATTAGTGCATTTTGACATTAAAAGTAACGTAGTAACAGCATATGGAGTTGTACACTTTAAAAAATTTAAGAGGATACAAGGCCGCAAAATCAAGATGAGAAAAAAATTTAAAAAGAAAATAGAGACGAAAATTTCACATTTTTGATAATGAGGACTGAAAAATCTACAGTTAAATTTTCTTATATCCTAAAGTCGGTGGCATCATTTTCATCCAATAAGCTCAACCGTTTTAGGTTGCTTTTCCCTTTTTCGAAAATCGGGCATGTTTTCTTTGGTTTGTAAGTGTTCATACAATCATTGGCTTTAATGAGTTTTTTATCACTAATTTTGTGATGTAAAAATTAGATAGACATTTATACCACCTTTTCTGTTTAATAGATCCTATGAAGTTCCTGGGCAAAGAACACTATTTGTATTGCAATAGGAAGAGAACAATTACCCTGCAGCACCCTTACTCAGGCTGTGTCAAAGTGAAGAGATTTGTGACAAGTTCCTACCTCCTTGAATCCAACCCCTATTTATTTTTATCTGAAGACTCATAGAGAATTAAAGGATTAAGGCACTTAAATGCAGCCTTTGAGCAGAATTGCCACCGTTGGTTATTTACCACTGAATTTGGTGATTTTTTCCCGTTCGGTGATTTTTCGGTGTTTCGATTTTATTTAAAAATTGGTGATTTTACTATGCTTGTATTAAAACTATTTATATTTGCGTAGTATTGATGTCCCTTTCCCACTTCAGTGCCTCATTAAAGAGACAATTGATCTACTTAAGCTCATTAAGAACCCTCTAGGAAACCAGTTGGACCCCAGCACTATTTCTTCTTTTATACATGCGTATAGGTTAGTAATGGATGCCCCATGGTATTTACCTTGTGCACTTATCTCGAATGTGAGAAAATGGAAGTTCAAGAAAAAAATTGATGATTAATACTCACGTAGCATAAGCATTTGTTTTTATAATTAAATCAAATAATTACAATTGGATGTAAATACAAAAATCATAGCCTAGCATTTTTCTTTCAGTTCAAAAATTAGTAAAATTTTTGCTGTTAACACGAGACGAATTTGAAAATCATATTTTACTCTTAAGTTGTAGTTGAATGAGAAGTAGGAAAGCAGTAGATGCAGTTCAGGTCCTATTTTATGTCCCAATAGAGCCTTCGCCGTTGTCTTTCATTAGAAAGAAATGACATCTGGGTGATGATCAATGAATCAAGCTCCTCATTTATATTTTTTTTTCTCTTTTTGGAAAAGGTTAGATAGATTTAAAGGAATTTTGCGGAGAAAATCATAATATTACAGTACTTAGTTGTTTAGATATTTATGTATTTTCAATCCAAGAAATTTTCTTGGCCATACTGAAATAATTAATTTTTGAATTTTTACTCTACAAATTTTTCATCTGAATGGAACTTTTCTAAGTATTTGCCAAGAAAAAAAATCCTTTGTTTCCTTTTTTATAATAAAAAGATTTTATATGGTAGCAATGAATTCGATATAAGATAATATAGTCATTTGGACGCATTATACACGTTTTCAAGTACAGAGCATAAACATTAACCAGTCATTCTATATCCATCGCAAGGTTTCAAGACGGCGAATGCTGGCCAGAAAAAAATTAAACTAAAGAAATAAATAAAAATTATTTCATTTATTTATTTGCGGCTAGCTTTAAAAAGGTAGCCGCAGCAGAGTTGAGCTTAGTTGAGTTGAAGCAGTTGACACTGTGTGAGTCTTTTACTGCGGTTTTTACAATCTGTAGCAACCCAAACCTAAAATCAAGGAATTTTCCAGACCAATTTCCTTTTGTCTTTGATGTCTATGAGTCTTTAGGATTGGGGAATGAACACTTAAAATAAGGTTTTTAATTAGATCTGTGGACAAAATCTGTGGCGATGTGGCACTTGAAGAGCTTTTAGTATGAAAAATGCTTCTGTTTGTTCTGGATATTAGTAGAGACCAAAAGTAAGTGTAAAGCCACTTAAACATGTATATCAATAGCAAGCAAAATTTACTTTAAAAGATAGGTTTAAAATGTATCAACTGGATAGTATCAGAAACATTTCCGACTTCAACCTGGAATTATAGCCATAGAATTTGATTATTCTTAGAAAAAGGGGTTGACCATTATCCTTGAACACCCACTTGAAAGAAAAAGTACGCATGTTGAGATATTTTTACTAAGCGGCTATTTTACTAGCGGCTATGCGAAATGAAGGCCTTTTTATGCAGAGCTTCTTCTAATTTCCATGTGTTTTTATCTGTTTTAAGGATTGTCCTTTTTGGCCAACCGTATGGGGCTACACGGAAAGCAGGTCACCTTGTCTGGGTTGGGAGGATATCATAAATAAAGATTTAAAGGAAATGGGAACTTCCTGGGAGGGAGTAAAGAGGGAGGCTTTAAATAAATTAGGTTGGAGGAGGAGCGTGCTTAGCTGTGTTGGCCTCAGACGGCTTAGTGCTTCAGTGAGTTATTATTATTATTATTAGTATTAGTAGTATGGAATGAGAAATACCTTGCATACATAATGAAGAGTGCTTGATATTTAATCGAAATTTAATACTTTTTTTTAAATATAGTTTAAAGCACAGTAAAGACCAAAGTAAAATTTACACATGGTACATAAATAAATAGAGTAGCAACTCTTTGATTCAGCTTTAAGTTTTTGATTATATGCTTTCCATGTATTTTTATAATGCAAAAGTAAAATCATACAAATGTTCTATGTAAAATCAACCTGTCACACTCTAGTCTAGATATTTAGCTGCTATGTGCAGTTATGGCCTCGTTTTGCAGAACCTATGGCTATACTGCATAAAACGAAACAAATTTGTCTATATTTTTCAAATTAGGTCTAATAATCTAAATTGACCTACTAATTTTACCATCGACTGTGAACAAAATGGCTATCTCAGAATTTTGATTTGGTTACCTTAGGAAAAAATGAGAGTGGGAGGAGGCCTAGGTGCCCTCCAATTTTTTTGTCACTTAAAAAGGGCATTAGAAATTTCAACTGCCGTTAGAGTGAGCCCTCTGGCAGTATTCTAGGAGCACTGAATCAATACGATAACCCCTGGGAATAAAAAAGAAAGAAAAAACAACAACAACAAAAAACAACAAATGAACACGCATCTGTGATTTGTCTTCTGGCAAAAGATACAAAATTCCAAATTTTTGTAGATAGGAGATTGTAACTTGTGCAGTAGGGTTCTCTGATGCACTGAATCTCAGGCTCGTAAGTTTTAATGGGTAATACTAATTTTGATGAAACTTTTATATTTAAAATCAGCATTAAAATGCAATTCTTTTGATGTAGCTATTGGTATCAGAATTCCATTTTTAGAGTTTCGGTTACTATTGACCCGGGCCGCTCTTTACTACAGTTTGTTACCACGAACTGTTTGAAAAATATCACAAAAAATATGTTAATAACTTATAAACATATAAAAAAGAAAATTTTATTGTATATTTTTAGCCCTCGTTAGCAAAAATGTGAAATTTTTCATTTTTTCAAAAAAGTGTTAAAAGGATCAGAAGGGCGTCTATTTGTTTGTTTTTGTTTTTCATTTTTTTTCTTCCCGTGGCAAATTGTACCAAACAAATGTGTCTTGAATATTTGCATAAGGAATTGGAAAAAAATAAAACGTTCTGCTGATCATTTTAATTACCAGAAGATGTACCGAAACAAAGTTACATTTCATGATGTTTTATGGTGTAAAGCAACATTTTAAGCCCAAAAGGTGAAAAAATCTATAGGGCAAATAATGAGGTACCCACCCGACCCATATTTATCAAAAAACTGTGCATTTTTCTACTTTAAAAGTTTTTTTTTAAGCCTGAGCTTGCGCATTTGCTCAAAACGATGCAAGTGCTCATACCAAAAAAAATGGTTAAACAATTTCTGTGTGCCTTTATGCTCTTGAATGCGTTAATTTAGAAAAAAAAATGCTTGCTAAATGGTCAAAACTAACCAGGGATTTAACTCAGGCTCATAAGACCTTTATTGGAGCCATTGAAGTTTCTATCGGGGAAAACAGCTTTTACGATGAAAACATTAAGATTTCAACTATTTTAGAATTTGTGTTCACATAATCGTCTTTGAGAATTTCTTGTTGAGTTTTTGGTTCTATCTCTCCCCTAAGATATGGAAAAATATATTATTAATTAGTACCTAGACAATATGAATAAATGAAGTTATTTGATTAATATTAATTTTTGAGCTGTATTTTAAATAACCCAAGCAAATGCTTCTATATAAACGCGTACACGGCAAATTGTTTTTGAATTATTTTTCGAAAGGTTCTAAAGTAAAAAAAAATTCGTGAATTAGGGTGAATTATATATTATTTGTGTCCACCGGCTCCTTAATAACTTCAGGTTTCCAAATAAAACGCAAAAGAATAAATCCTTGAAGTAAAAGTGTTAAATAGTATTATATGTAATTGACAAATAATAAATAATGGCAGCCAGTCGTGCTAGGTCACAAATAAAATTCTAGGTCACTACTTGTAAAAATATCAAAAATAGATTTTTGAACAAAAACACTGCACAAAGCTACATTTTGAAATCCCCTTCCCACCAATGGATCCCGGTAACTAGGATGCAGGCATTTTCCACTGGAAATATGCGAGCACATCAAGCTCGGGGGATATCTGATAATTCTTTCGTTGAAAATTAGGATTAAAATTATTAACTTACGAAATACACTACACACGGAATACAGTCCGTGTATTAACACGGACTGTTATATAACAGTCCGTGATAAAATCCGGCAGAACTACAGTGAAGCAAGCTTTTTTTTTGTCTTTGGGGTAACAGGGAGAAACAGAAATCGCTCCCCTACGATGTAGCAGAATTTCCGCATGAGCAGCAACTCCTTGTTTTAGCTTTGATTTTTTGACTATTTGCTTCTCATGTATTTTTATCTGTTTTAAGGAAATATGTTGTAACATTATGGAATCAGAGGCGCCATTTGGGCCAAATCTTGGGGTGGCATGGGGTATTTGACAGAACTTGAGACTTTTATTATGAATCTAACCTACTTTCAAAGTTTACAATGATTAATAGCAAATAGCGTAATTACCCCAAGGGTCGTCAGGTAATTACGCTCTTTGGCTAATAGGCGTGCAGTTAGTTCAAATCATTTGAGTAGAATGGATTATGTTGATCCTAATGGATAATAATGGCCGGAAACAGGCCTTTGTGGTGGAAGCTTGGGCCCCCTGTAAAATCTGGGGTGGGCATTTGCCCCTCTGACCCCCCCCCCCAAATGGCGCCTCTGTATGGAATAAAAATACCTTGCCTACATAATTAAGAGTGCTTAATATTTAATCTAAATTTTAATTTTTTTAAAATATGATTAAAAACATAGTAAAGATCAAAGTGAAATTTTACACATGGTACATAATAAATACGGCATTAATTTTATCTAAGCAATAATAATTTTTTGAAAAGTAATAAATTTTTTAGAAGTTCATGAATCTGAACTTTCACTCCATGGACCGGATTTTCAGTGTTTTTTTTTCATTATTAGTTTTTCGTACTCTTTTATGAACTGGACATAGAAAAAGCATTAAAGAACTAAAAAAAACTGCAAATTAAATTATTAAAGTGCAAAAGATAGAACAGATACCTGGCATGATTTCTGTTATCTCTGCCTGGGCCGTATCCCAGGCGTCTTTCTGGGGTTTTCACCCACTTATGAATAAGTATATCAAAATGTAAATACCACAAACATGGTATATTCAATATTTAATTTTGTAGAAGGAAGTTAAAAGCTGTCGAGCACAATCCTTCCTGTCGGAAATGCAAAAGTGAGTATGTAACATGCAGTAAGGCGATGGGGAAGCAGCAACCAAAACAATCGTTTACTAAGTCTACTATCAAACTGATAAAATTCTGCAAAAACTTTAGGCCTAAGAACCATTTTAAAGCGCTTTGGATGGGACCCATACTATCAAAATGACATAAAAAGGTACATTTAAAAAATTTGGAGTAGCCTAAAGTTGTAGTTTAGACACTTCTTGCTGTCTTGGAAAGCAGTTGAGTTAGGTGAAAGACTCTTACAGAAATGAAAAAAAATGGCCAAAGATATTGGAGCCAATTGAAAATGATAATGAAAAATGGGTAAATACTGTGCACTTCATATAATAGACCAGTGAATAAAGTGAACATACCAATCGATGCCTTTTCTTATGCTCTTTCCAAACGTAATAATCGATTTTAGGGCAAAATCACGTCACATCATCCCTATATACCAATTCAGGGTATGTATTTGCACATCGAGGGTGGGGGAGTGGGATGGCTGGGGTTTTAGTAAAGTTCACACTTACCTCTATAGTCAGAATATCATCCTGAATCCAAGTTTAACATTTATTTGTCCGATATCTACTACTACTACTTCCTACTACTACTACTACTTAACTCTACTCCTTCCTACTACTCAACAGGATTAATTTATTTCCTGATGTTTCTAGTGTAGAAAATAATCTTTCTTCAAATAGGAAGAGAGCGTTAACAAATATGCTATTGTTTTAACTTGCCTTAGACTTGCATACTGTCCATTGTGTGTCAGTTGTATTTAAACCTTTACTGATCGATAGGGTGCTACAGAACTTGTAATTCTGCAAATTATTATTTAAATACTATGCTTACAAAAGATAAAGATGTTCCATTACTTGCATATTTTGTAAATCGTTTGATTGTTAGTTTTAATTATTAATGAATCCAAATGAGTTAGAACCTACACGGAATTGTATGTGTTGTTTTGAAGGATGATAAATCTGTGCTTCGTTAATGAAACTTTACTAGCTAACTACTACCCTTTTACTTTACTACCCTAAAACAGTTCTTTACTAAGAAAAAACTTTACTACCCTAAAGTTCCTTTAAAAAACTTTAGTTATAAGCAATCATTCCTTAAATGATTGCTTATAATGAAATGAAACGTTCCTTAAAGACACATTCCTTGAAGAAACGTTCCTTAAAGAAACGTCGCTACTACGGTTATAAGCAATTGTGCACGGAGTGTGGAAGCATTGTACATTAAAGCCCGTCATTCTGTTAAAATCACAAGATCTTAGGGATTTTTCCTTTGGTTGCTCATTGTCTGTGTGTGTTTGTTTGTTTTTTAATTTGTGCTCTATATGAAATTTTGGACCACTCCGAAGTCAATTTCTGCGTACGGTTGTTATCACAGGTTCGAACTTCTGTCTGTATATCTTCATATTTGCACACACAAGGAGTTGCCTTCCTTAGATCGTCGTACCGTCCTATTTTTTTTTATTCTTTGACGTTGCATATGCTTGTAGTTGTCAAAAGTGTTGTTGTTTATAACCACAATCCTAGTAGCTGTAAAGAGAGCTGGGAGTAAATTGTGATTTATTGTTGTTTGTGCGCTGGGAACTATTCCTTGAAGATATGACAAAAAAATGGTTCATCAACTTTATTATGTTCATGAAATTATGTGTAGTTATTGTTGGGCTCAGACATTCTCCTCGACCGACACTTCAAATGTATCAAAATGAAATTTTATTTCGCATGTATCATTGAAAATTCTCGCAAGCTCTGACATCACAAGTATCCGTGTATTTTCTATCCCCTTGGAACTCTTACTTTTTTCTCAAGGCAACCCATAACACTGATGGATTCACTTCTGTAGTGGCTATGCTGAATCTCCACCAAAGACAGTTTTTGGATCCAAAAGCGACAGCGGTTTTTGACTAACAAGTTTAACCATGTACGCTAAACAGCGCTCCCTAAATCTTGAAAGTTCTATAGGAATCAGCTCACTATTGTGCTTTCCCAGGTTCACCATAATGTTTGGTCCAAGACTTAACTCTTCCATGGAGGAAAAATTTTCTTTGGTGAGCTTCATTGAAAATGGGCTTTGCCTCTCCATCACATAAGCTTAGGTGAAACATCTAAGTATTGATTATAAAAGTGTGCAGGTATTTCTAAGAAGCACATGAATCTGCGTGTCAGAATATTGGTACTGAGTATTCATGCGGTCGATTTTCTGTAGCATGAATTCTTTTTTCTTTTTTTGCCAGAGAACCAATGGTCATATAACATCGGGAGAGGGCTTGCTCGAACATCTAAGTATTGATTATGAAAGTGGGCAGGCATGTCTAAGAAGCACATGAATCTGCATGTCAGAAGATTGGTACTGAGTATTCATGCGGTCGCTTTTCTGTAGCATGAATTCTTTTTTTTACTTTTTTTTTGCCAGAGAACCAATGGTCATATAAGATCGGGAGAGGGCTTGCTCGTACGGAAAAAACAGTTCTAGATCCCCATTTTGTCACCAAAATGATCGGAGGGCAACTAAGTTCCCCATCCCTCCCACGCTCCTTATTTCCAGAGTCATCCGATTAAAATTTTGAAATATCAATGTTGATCAGCATAGTTGAGTGGTCAAGCAATCATATCTCTAGGGATGACACTACCCTGAAATTCCCTAGGTAAAGGGTCGTAAGTTTTGAAATTTGTCCCGTGTTTACCCACCAAATTTTTGGGGGAGGGTGATTTTTCTGTGGGGAAAATTTTCCAAGGGAGGGGATTTTCCAAGGGCAGAATTTTCCATGGGAAGGGAAGTTTCCAGGGATGAACTTTTAAAGTGAAACTATACACAGGGGAAATTGCCAGAATTCTTATACGAAATTCATTTTATTTTGCCTACTTTCTCTTTTTCAATATTACATTTGAAGACATTCCAGGAAATAGCCCAGGTAAAATTTCCAAAGGATTTGAAGATGTCAGATGGATATTGCCGTGGTGGGGTGGGGGGATTTTCTTCAGGAAAGACTCCCCACGGGATATTTTTACACGGGATTTTACCATTGAAACATTGTGAGAGGAAAATTTCCAAACAAAAATTGTCTGCGGAGGGAGGATTTCTGGCATGATTTGGCAACTTCTAACTGACAAAATAATTTTTTAAGTAACCACTTGGATTTTGCTCAGCGTATTGATTTAATACGATTTAATCATCAAAATTATCGGACAAGTTGTGATTCAAGAACGTGTACAATGCTTCGTTAGAATTCGAAATTCATTAGATTTTAACTAATTTTGTACATAGCATATCTAGCCAAATAGTTGTGTTTGCATGCAAATAATCGTTTATGTGGGAATCCAGGGAAATACATTCATACGGAATGACTTAGTTCATGTCACTTGTCACAAATCTACATAAAAACAGAATCTGTATGTGTATGTCAGATTGTCAGAAGGTATAATTTAGAAGTCAACTGACGTTCCAAAACACCAGAGAATTTCCTTGAAACGGATTAAACAACCAGCTGTTTGCAAAGGAAGACAATTTCGTATTTTGGTCTTGATATTACAAAGTAGCGTAAACTGCCTCTCTGCAGCTCCCGACGAGTGTGGCAGATCATCCAACGTCAGCATGACATCACAAATATCCGTGTATTTTTCTATGCTCATGGCACTAATACTTTTTCTTAAGACAGTCCAAAAAACTGAAAGATTCACTTCTACAGTGACTACGCAGAATCCCCAAGCAGGTGGAAAAACCGGTAGTCCAGAGACACAGTGCTATCGTGCTCTCCACCAAAGACAGTTTTTGGATACAAAAGCGACGGTGCTTTCAGTGTGTCGTCTTTGTCAACAACCCGACTCCTGATTTTGACTAACAAATTTAACTATGTACGCTAAATAGTGCTCCCTATAATTTGGAAGTTCTATAGGACCCAGCTCACTATTGTGCTTTCCCAAGTGCACCATAGTGTTTAGTCCAAAACTTAACTCTTCCAGGGGAGAACATTTCCTTTCGTGAGCTCCATTGAAAATGGGCTCTGCCTCTCCATCACAGAAGCTTTGTTGTAACATCTAAGTATTGATTATAAAAGTTTGCTGTTATTTCTAAGAAGCACATGAATCTGCGTGTCGGAAGACTAGCACTCAGTACTCATGCTGTTGATTTTATGCTGCACAATTTTTTTTCTTTTTTTTTTTGCCAGATAACCAATGGTCATATAAGATCGGGAAAGGGCTTGCTCAAACGGAAATTAGATTTCTAGATTCCAATTTTGTGACCAAAACGATCGGAGGGCAATTAGATTCCCCCTCCCTCCCACGCTCCTTTTTTCCCAAAGTCATCCGATCAAGATTTTGAGATATTCATGTTTATCTTCATAGTTGAAGGGTCAAGCAATCATGCCTTCAGGGATGATACTACCCTGAAATTCCCTGGGCAAAGGGTCGTAAGTTTTGAAATTTGTCCAGTGTTTATCTATAGTATTTATTGTGGGAAAGTAAACATAATTTTTTGGGGGAGGGTGATTTTTCTGTTGGGAGAATTTTCCGAGGGAGAGGATTTTCCTCAAGGAGAATTTTCAGTGGAAGGGGAAATTTCCAGGTATGAGTTTTTAAGGTGAAATTATACACGAGGAAAGTTACTAGAATTCTTATATGTAATTCATTTTTTTTGCCTATTTTCTCTTTGAAAACTCAATTTTACATTTGAAGGTATTCGAGGGAAGTAACTCAGGTAAAATTTTCAAAGGAGTTGTCAGGTGGATATTGCCATGGTGTGGTTGGAGGGATTTTGACACCCCAAAGAAATTTCCTAGCGGGGCTGATGATGACCTGCCCTGCATATTCAACCTCTGTACCGATACAAATGGGAATATGAAATTTTAGCTGTATAAAGAAATATTTTAATTTATTCCTACTCCCCCTTCCTATTTCCATATTAATCTTAAGCCCAATAAAGAGGAAGCAGTTTGTCCTTTAAAATGTACTTTTTAGGAATCTGCCCTACATCCACCTATAAGATTACTCACCCCCCCCCTAATTATAGCTGATATGCAATTACAAATCACCAAATGTAGCCTAATTTCACTGCAATTAAAGCGATTCAACTTGGTTGACTCCAGTACATCCACCGTATGGCATTACTTTCTTTGAAACTGGGAAGCCTAAAACATAGGTACTGACACTTTTAAATCAATTAGCTTAGCAGAATTTTAAATAGGTCAAAAAATTCGTCATGTTATATGTAAAGTCGTAGTTTGATGCCCCAAAAATGGCAGAAAAAAAGGCTTTCCCTTGACGCAATCTGTATGGTCACTTAAAACAGAGTTTTAAATTTGCGTTTGAATGAGCTCCCTCCCCATTATCTTGGACAATCAGTTTGATACACTCACGTCTTGGGAAAAAAACAAATAAATAAATTTGAATCGTTAAAGACATAGCCAGACATATAAACGAATTTCGCATAGGAATTCTGGCAAATTAACCCCGCGTAAAATTTCTCCTGAAAATTTCACTCTCTGGAACCTTCCCTTTCCATAGAAAATTCTCCCCATGCGAAATCCTCTAAGCAGAGAGTATTTCCTTTATATGTTGAATCTGGTGGTGTGATTTTCATTAAAATCTAATGACTTCAAGGGGGTCTTTCCCCATTTTTCAAAATCAGAAAATTTTCTCCAATTTAAGGTACTGGTCCCTTAAACACCTGGTTAATTCCTTTTTAAATGTGTAAATCCATAAACGTGCGTTGATTATTACCACCCTTCGTTTAAATTTACAATTTCAATGTTCGATAAAATTTTAATATATCAAAAAATTTGGTGATGAATAGTAATTTTGGCAAAGAGTCCTTGTTTATATTAGGGGCTCCGGATATAGCCTTCCCTCGATTACTACAAACGAATTTCGGTAGGGTGAAAAGGAGTATTATTGTTTGTATGGATGAAAATTATGTGACATTTTTGATCTTCTACATAACTAAAGCCATTATAATCTCTACAAAAGGATTTTTCTTATCGATAAAAACATTGTATACATTTGTTTAAATACATTGAAGAACTTCATATAAATAAAAAAAGGAAAAACATTACCATTTAAAATTGTTGAAAACTAAGTTCCTAGCAGTATTTGCCACCCCAAAGAAATTCCCTAGCGGGGCTGATGGTGACCTGACTTGCCTGTCCTATCTCTGTACTGGTAGATATGGGAACGTAACATTTTAGCTATATAGAGGAATATTTTAATTAATTCTTACTCCCCCTACCTCTTTCAATATTTATCTGAAGCGTCATAAATAGAAAGTAGTTTGTACATTAAAATGTAGTTTAGGAAACTATCCTACACCCACCCATACAGTTAATCCCCCCCTCAATATATCTGATACGCAACTATAGATCACTAAGCGTAGTGTAATTTCATTGCAAATGAAGCGAATTAACTTGGTTGAAACCAGTACTGTCACCATGTGGCATTACATATTTTGAAACTGGGAAGCCTAAAATATAATTATTGACACTTTTAAATTAATTACCTTCTCAGAATTTTAAATTGATTACAAACTAAACCTGTTCGGGGTAAAGTCGTGGTTTGTAGCCCTAAAATGGCAGGAAACAAGGCAGTCCCCTGACCCAATCTGCATGCTCACTGAAAACGCAGTTTTAAATTTACTTTCGAATGAGCTCCCTCCGAATCATCTTGGACCTTCGATTTGATAAAAATACCCCTTGGAAAAAGAAAACGAATAAACATGCACCGACGATATTTCTTTCTGAAAAAAAGCAAAATTCCACATTTTGAAGATTGAAGCTTGAAAGTCTCTACGGTAGAGTTCTCTTATATGAGTTCTCTTATATGAGAACTCTTATATGAGAGTTCTCTTATATTTTATATGTTTAGAATCAAAATAAAAAGTGAATACTTCTAGTGTGGCAATTGTCATGAGAATTTCATTTTTCTTTCGGTGAATCTAAGTCACTTTTTACTTCTCGATTTTTATCACAAGTTATTTGATAAGATTCTATTGTGGGGAAAATTTTTTGAGGTCAATTTGACAACTGGATAGTAAGTTTAAATTTCGTTTATCTTTGCCTATTATATTTTTTTTTAGTGTCCGAATATATAAGGGATTTAAGTTCGAGGGGGAAAATTGTCCTGTTATAAAAGTGGTACATTTTACATGGCCGTTGTAAAGTCAAAACGTGGTATCTATGTAGCCAGGAAGATTTTTGAGTATCTCTACTATCTATTCAAACTATTCTAAGGCATAGAAAATTGCAAAAGGACAAGTCTACATCTGTTATAACCCATGGAAGCAATTAATATTTCTGTAATTTTGGTTTGAATATGATTTTCTTTTAAGATTAGATTCAAAATCTTTAAATATATTATTGATAAAATAAATTTATCTCTTTGCCAGAAACCCTTGTCGCTTAAAATTTACTGTATTTTGTTTCATTTTGCTTGGAATTTAATTGCACTTTTTATTTGAAATTTTTTCCCTAAAAGTATTTTAAAACCTTCTTATTCCTACGAAAACAATAACCTGAAATATATATCCCCTGTCATCCAAAAACCACTACTATTTTGGCAGCCACTCCCCCCCCCTTGAAAAATTTTCTGCTGTCACCCTTGCATATATCTACTTAATACTTTTGTTTCTATTTTTTTCATGTAAGAGCCATATTTGCTTTGTTAGTGGAATCATTGGTGCATTTGAACATTAAAAATAACAAAATAACAGCACATGGAGTTGTGCTGAGAACGTCGGAGTGTGCTGAGAAATGGGCAAAGAACGTCGGGAGAGGGCCATTTCTAATGGAAATGAAAAGTTCCAATGCCCTTTATAAGTGACCAAAAAATTGGGAGGCAACTAGGCCCCCTCCCATGCCAAATTTTTCCCAAAATCTTCTGATTGAAATTTTGAGATTGCATTTTTGTTCAGCATAGTTGAACGATCCAATAACTATGTCTCTGGAGACAAAATGACCCCGTAAAGCCCCTGAGGATAAGCTTTTAAGGTATAAAAATTGCCCATTGTTTTATTTCTTATTGGGAAGTCTGCATACATTTTTCGGGTGGGAAGGGAAGGACGAACTTTCTGCTGAGAGGATTTTGCACGGAGAGAATTTACAATGGAAATGGAAGATTCCAGGGAGTGAAATTTTAAGGAAAAATTTTACGCTGGGTTAATTTGCCAGAATTTCTATACGAAGTTCGTCTATGTGTCTGGCTTTCTCTTTAACGATTCAATTTTACGCGTGGAGATGTTAATGGTAATTGCTCGGGGTAAATTCTCGCAAGGATTGTAGTGTCCAGAGGATGTTTCTGTAGGGAGGGGGATTTTTCTGTAAAGGTGGAGCTAGGAATCCTGGCTTTATTTAGAAACGATCAGAAACTAAATAAAAAACAAGATTTTTCCACTGAAAGTAAGGAGCACCTTTAATATTAAAAAAAAAGAAACTCTTTTGTATATGAGGAGGGTTGCTCCCTCCTCAACACCTTGCTGTTTACGCTTAAGTTTAAATTTTGCTCCGATTATTTAAATACGACTCCTGAAAGCCGATGTTCGTTTAATTAGAACAATAAGTAATTTTCTTTTATAGAGCCAAAACACTTCAGCGTGAAAAGCGAGGTATTGAGGAGGGTGCCAAACCCCATATACACGTATCAATTTCTTTTCGTTCGAAGTTTTAATGCTTCTCCTTACTTTCAGTTGAAAAACTTGTTTTTTTTATTTAATGAAGATTAGAGACAAACATTTTTCCAAAGAAAATGGAAAAAGTGCGTCAATTAAAGTAAAACTAAATAAAATTGAAAAAAGTAAATAATTACAAAAATACATAAAAAAATAGACTGTTTACAAAAACTAAAATATAAACTCCCAGCATTCAGTTCTGTTCAGCAATGCCGAATCTTTGGACTAATATTTCTTTTAACAATATCGACAGTTTTGAACTTGATTATAAAACACCAAAATATTTAATAGTTTTAGGCTCACTGTTTTTAAAAAGTAAAGCATTATCAAGGTATTTTTATCAAAGTAAAACATAAACTAAGAGTAAGAAAATCAAATACAGATTTTTAATTCAATATTTTTAATTTGATTTTTAATAAGAAAAATCAATATCTTTGACACTTTAATGCTTCATAACTGTAAAAAAGTAAATTTTTTTCAAAGTGACAACTAGATAAATACAATCACTCCTGAAAAAAAAGATAATAAAACACGAAAAACATATCCCTTAAGGGGGAAAATACAAAAACACCCAACATTCTATTCAGGGGAAACATTTCTGATTATGGTGGCTTCATACATCAGCAAATGGGTGCTCTTGTAATGCAAGCGAAAATTGACGGCATATTTTTACCAAAATTGCCCCTTATTTAATTGTTTTCCTTGTGTTTTTTGTAACTATACGAACTTTCTTGTGTACTAATAATTGCACTAATTACTAATAAACAAATACATATTTAAGATCACCATAAAAAGCTTATTCTTTGATTTAGTGTTATCAATAGCCTACGCTCTTATACTTTCGTTATTCACAATACTCGTTATTTACTCACCATTCATTGTAATGAAAAATTTGACTTTTTTTTGTTACTCAAACCAAATCAAATAAAAAAGATGTTTGTGGAAAACTAAAAAGGGGTCACTCAGTTACAAATTAGCAATTATATTTTGCTTATTAAGGGTCATAGTCTATTGGCAGGCAGCCAAGAATGGAATAAAACAAATTATTATCCGTGGTTTTTCCCTTTTCGGCTCTCTTTCCTTTGGTTTCCTTTGGTATCTGAAAACGGTTTCACTGAATTTAAGGATTAAAACTGTTAATTTTCGTAAATACACAACACACTTAAACCAGTGAAACTATGCGGAACTATAGTTTAAGTGAAATTTTACGCAAGATAGATATTAAATACAGCGTTGACTTTAAGAAAGGTAATTTACTAATGTGTCTTTTAGACAGAAAACTCTTTTAAACCTATCTTTGAGGTGAAATAATGCTTGCTATTGGTATACATGTTTAGGTTACTTTACACTTGCTAATGATCTTTACTAATCTCCAGAACAAAGAAAAGCATTTTTCTTACCAAAAGCTCTTTAAATGCCACATTGCCACAGATAGTGTTTACAGATTTAATTTCAATCCTCATTTTAGGTATTCATTCCCAAATACTAAAGTCTCATCAAACAGTTCGTGGTAACGAACTGTAGTAAGGAGCGACCCGGCTCAATAGTAACCAAAACTCTAAAAAATGGAATTTTGGTACCAATAGCTACATCAAAAGAATTGCATTTTAATGCTGATTTTAAATATATAAGTTTCATCAAGTTTAGTCTTACCCATCAAAAGTTACGAGCCTGAGAAAATTTGCGTTATTTTAGAAAATAGGGGGAAACACCCCCTAAATATCATAGAATCGTAACGAAAATCACACCATCAGATTCAGCGTATCAGAGAACTCTACTGTAGAAGTTTCAAGCTCCTATCTACAAAAATGTGGAATTTTATATTTTTTGCCAGAAGGCAGATCACGGATGCGTGTTTATTTGTTTGTTTTTTTTTCCCAGGGATGATCGTATCGACCCAGTTGTCCTAGAATGTTGCGAGAGGGCTCATTCTAACGGAAATGAAAAGTTCTAGTGCCCTTTTTAAGTGACCAAAAAATTTGGAGGGCACCTAGGGCCCCTCCCACGCTAATTATTTTCCCAAAGTCAACGGATCAAAATTCTGAGATAGCCACTTTATTCAACGTAGTCGAAAAACTTTATAACTATGTCTTTGGGGGCGACTTACTCCCCCACAGTCCCCGTGGGAGGGGTTACAAGTTCAAAACTTTGACCAGTGCTTGCATATAGTAATGGTTATTGGGAAGTGTACAGGCGTTTTCAGGAGGATTTTTTGGTTGGAGGCAGGGGTTGAGAAGAGGGGGATATGCTGGGGAAACTTTCCATCGAGGAATTTTTCATGGGGGAAGAAAATTTCCATGAAGGGAGCACAGGATTTACTAGCATCACTTAAAAAAAAAACAATGAAAAATTAAATATGAAAAAGTTTTTTTTCAGCTGGAAGTAAGCAGCAGTATTAAAACTTAAAACAAACAGAAATGATTACCCATATGAGGGGCTCACCTCCTCCTAATACCTCGCTCTTTGCGCTGAAGTATTCTTAGTAACTTCAACTATTTATTCTGCGGCTTTTGTGATTCAGGGGTCATTCGTAATGAATTGGGACAAAATTTAAGCTTTAGTGTAAAGGGCGAGGTACTGATGAGGGGGCGAACCCTCTCATATATGTAATAAAAACATGAGCTAATTTATAAGTTACGTATATCTTTTACTTATAAAAAGATTCGTAAAAAATTAAAAGTTCTAGTTGTCTTTTTAATTAACCGTAAATCGAAGGGCAACTAGGCTTCCTCCCCCGCTCTTTTTTTCTCAAAATCATTCGATCAAAATTATGAGAAAGCAATTTAGCCAAAAAAAAAAATAAATATACAAATTTCGTTTTAATTATTACTCTGCGGAGAGCCAAAATCAAAACATGCATTGATTCAAAAACGTTCAGAAATTAAATAAAAAAAAAACGTTTTTTAAATGAAAGTAAGGAGCGACATTAAAACTTAAAACGAACAGAAATTATTCCGTATATGAAAGGGGCCTTTCCTTCTCAACGCCCCGCTCTTTACGCTAAAGTTTTTTACTGTTTTAAAATATAGAGTTAAGAGAAAGAGTCAAACTTTAGCGTAAAGAGCGGGGCGTTGAGAAGGAAAAACCCCGTTCATATACGGAGTAATTTCTGTTCGTTTTAAGTTTTAATGTCGCTCCTTACTTTCATTTAAAAAACTTGTTTTTTTTATATAATATCAAACAGTTCGTGGTTACGAAGTGTAGTAAGGAGTGAACCGGCTCAATAGTAACCAAGATTTAAAAAACGGATTTTTGATTCCAATAGTTACATCAAAAGATATACATTTCAATCTGATTTTCAATATTTAAGTTTCATCAAGTTTAATCTTATCCATCAAAAGTTACGAGCCTGAGAAAATTTGCCTTATTTTAGAAAATAGGACAAAAAACCTCTCAAAACTCATTGAATCTTAATGAAAATAACACCATCAGATTCAGCGTATCAGAGAACCCTACCGTAGAAGTTTCAAGCTCCAATCTACAAAAATGTTGAATTTTGTATTTTCGGCCAGAAGACAGATCACGGATGCGTGTTTATTTGTTGTTTTTTTTTTTGTCTGTTTTTTTTTCCAGGGGTGATCGTGTCGACCCAGTGGTCCTAGAATTTTGCGAGATGGCTCATTCTAACAGAATTAAAGTTCTAGTTCCGTTTTTAAGAGACCAAAAAATTGAAGGCACCTAGGCCCGCTCCCACGCACAGATAGCCGTTATGTTCAGCTTAGTCCAAAACCTAATAACCGTGTCCTTGGTGACGACTTAATCCCCGAGAGTCCCCAGGGGAGGGGCTGCAATTTAAAATTTTGACCATTGTTTACATATAGTAATGGTTATTATGAAGTGTACAGACGTTTTCAGGGAGACTTTTTCGCGTTAGGGTGGGGATAGGTCGGGGGGAGGGGTAAGTGGAAGGATCTTTCCATGGAGGAATTTATCATGAGGGAAGATAATTTCCATGATGGAGGTGCAGGATTTTCTAGCATTATTTAAAAAAAAAACAATGAGAAAATAAATATGTATTTTTTCAACTAGAAGTAATGAGAAGCAGTAAAACTTAAATTGAAAATAAAATATTACGCATATAAGGGGGTTCATCTCCTCCACAATACCTTTCTCTTTACGCTAAAGTATTTTTAAAATTTCAACTATTTATTCTTTAAGCTTGGTGATTCAGGGGTCATTCATAAAGATTTGGAACAAAATTCATGCTTTAGTGTTAAGAGCGAGGTATTGACGAAACTTAAAATTCTTTTTATTTATTCATGTGCGGTGAAGCAAAATGAAAACATGCATTTAATTCAAAAACGAGTCTTCAGATAAAAATAAATAGGGGTTGAATTCAAGGAGGTAGGAATTTATCATAAATCTCTTCACTTGGACTAAGCTTGAGTAAGGATGCTGCAGGCTGATTGTAATGAAAATAATTTTATTTACCCATGAACTTCACATCATCCTTTAAACAGAGTTAAATAAAAAAAAAACAAGTTTTTTAAATGAAAGTAAGGAGCAACATTTTTACTTAAAACGAACAGAAATTACTCCGTATATGAAACGGGCTTTTCCTCCTCAACGCCTCGCTCTTTACGCTAAAGTTTGACTCTTTCTCTTAACTCTACTTTTTAAAACAGTAAAAAACTTCAGCGTAAAGAGCGGGGCGTTGAGGAGGAAAAGCCCCTTTCATATACGGAGTAATTTCTGTTCGTTTTAAGCTTTAATGTTGCTCCTTACTTTCATTTAAAAAACTTGTTTTTTTATTTAATTTCTGGACGTTTTTGAATTAATGCATGTTTTGATCTTGGTTCTCCGCACATAAATAATTAAAACGAAATTTAAATATTAACTAATTGAAATTAATCGGAAGATTTTGAGAAAAAAGGAGTGAGGGAGGAGGCCTAGTTGCCCTCCAAGTTTTTGATTACTTAAAAAAGCAACTAGAACTTTCAATTTTTTACAAACGTTTTCATTGGTAAAAAATATATGTAACTTACGAATAAACTTACATAACGAACTTCTATATTCGTATGTTTTTATTGCGTATATGAGGGGGTTCAACCTTTGTCGCTCTTTACACTAAAGTTTAGATTTTGTCCCAATTCCTTAAGAATGACCTCTGAATCACAAAGGCCGTAGAATAAATAGTTGAAATTACTAAAAATACTTTAGCGCAAAGAGTGAGGTATAACGAGGGGTTAAACCCCTCATATGCGTAATAATTTTTGTTCGTTTTAAGTTTTAATGCTGCTCCTTACTTTCAGTACAAAAAAACTTTTCATATTTATTTTTTCATTGTTTTTTCAAATAATTGTAGAAAATCCTGCGCCCCTTCATTGAAATTCTCTTCCCCCATGAGAAGTTTCTGCATTGAAATATCCTCCCACGTAACTCCCCCCTCAACTCTCCCCCCTCCAAACCAAAAAAATCCTCCTGAAAACGTCTGTACACTTCCTAGTAACCATTACTATATGTAAACACAGGTCAAAGTTTGCAACTTGCAGCCCCTCCCATGGGAACTGCGGGGAAGTAAGTCGTCCCTAAAGACATAGTTATTAGGTTTTTCGACTATGGTGAATAAAATGACTATCTCAGAATTTTGATTTGCTGACTTTTGGGAAAATGTGAGCGTGGGAGGGGGCCTAGGTGCCCTCCAGTTTTTTGTCACTTAAAAAGGGCACTAGAACTTTTAATTTCCGTTAGAATGAGCCCTCTCGCGACATTCTAGGACTACTCAGTCGATACGATCACCCCTGTAAAAAAAAACAAACAAAAAACAAACAAAAAAATTAATAAACACGCATCCGTGATCTGTCTTCTGGCAAAAAATGTGAATTCCACATTTTTGTCGAAAGGAGCTTGAAACGTCTACAACAAGGTTCTCTGATACGCTGAATCTGATGGTGTGATTTTCGTTAAGATTGTATGACTTTTAGGGGGTGTTTTCTCCTATTTTAAAAAATGAGGCAAATTTTCTCAGGCTCTTAACTTTTGATGGGTATAACTGATCTTGATGAAAACATGCTTTGTCAAATAATAAAAGATATTTAGATGATATTTTGGTCTTAAATTGTAAGGATTTCATTGATATTTCTAAAAATATATATCCATCAGAGCTTATTCTTGAGCCTAGTCATGGCGCTGGTCATGAAGATCATTTCTTAGATTTAAATATTAATATTTGTGATAATAATAAATTAAGTTTTAAAATGTATAATAAAACGGATGATTTTGATTTTGAAGTGATTAGTTTCCCATTCCCTGAAAGCAATATACACTCAAATATCACATATTCAGCGTTTTTCTCACAGTTACTTCGTTATGCAAGGATTTGTAGTAATTATATTGATTTTAAAAATAGATGTAGAATCTTAAGCCAAAAATTGATATCAAGAGGTTTTTCTGCAAATAAATTAACTTGGCAATTTAAAAAATTTGGTTTTCATTATAACAAACTTTTAAATAAATATCAAAAGAATTATCTAGAAATACTTAAAGAAATTTTTGGCTAATTTCGGAGGTTCGAGAAATGTTGTCACAGCGCCATTTATTTTGAATTGTGTTTCTAATTGAGCGGATTTTCTAAAAAATTAGCCACATGGTAAAGATGAATTCTATAATTGTTTAGTTCATTCAGGTTTTTTGCAATGTGTTAATATTTGTGATTTGGTAAAATTTATAATATTTAGTTTACCTATTGTTGCTAAAGGGAGGGATATATTAACAGGACAAGCTTGTTTTTGGTTTTACTTGGTTGTTTTACACTTGCTGTTTTTTTTCATAGGCATGTATTTTGGGGGTGATACCTGACGCGAGGATGCCATGGATATTCTGTGGTAGCCACAACACTGTGCTGGGTAGAGAATTTAGAGTGGCGAAACCCTATATAGGCCAGTGCATTCTCCTGATGAGCCCTTATGTTGGGTGTTGCCTCTGAATTATTTGTCTATATTATTTTTTCTATTGTTTGGTAAATGACGACTTATACTTATTGACGACATGACTGCCTGTCCATGGATTATTCTTTATGGTTGATTGTGTATGGCTATGCTGTTTGACCTATGTGATTGTATGGATGAGTAGGGTTAAGGCCTCATTCAAGTGCTGGTCTATATTAATCACTAATTTAGGAAAACAGTCTTCCTTTTCTCCTTCTATCTCTCTTTTTTTTTTTTTTTTTTTTTTTTTTTTTTTGTGTTTGTGCTGTAGCATTGGTGATTTCTCTTTTCATTATAATTTTCATCCATACAAACAATAATACTCCTTTTCACCCTACCGAAATTCGTTTGTAGTAATCGAGGGAAGGCTATATCCGGAGCCCCTAATATAAACAAGGACTCTTTACCAAAATTACTATTCATCACCAAATTTTTTAGTATATTAAAATTTTATCGAACATTGAAATTGTAAATTTAAACGAAGGATGGTAATAATCAACGCACGTTTATGGATTTACACATTTAAAAAGGAATTAACCAGGGGTTTAAGGGACCAGTACCTTAAATTGGAGAAAATTTTCTGATTTTGAAAAATGGGGAAAGACCCCCTTGAAGTCATTAGATTTTAATGAAAATCACACCACCAGATTCAACGTATAAAGGAAATACTCTCTGCTGACAGGATTTCGCATGGGGAGAATTTTCTATGGAAAGGGAAGGTTCCAGAGAGTAAAATTTTCAGGAGAAATTTTACGCTGGGTTAATTTGCCAGAATTTCTATTGTGATTTATTTATTTATTTATCGATTCAAATTTATTTATTTGTTTTTTCCCAAGATGTGATTGTATCAAACCGATTGTCCAAGATAATGGAGAGGGAGCTCATTCAAACGTAAATTTAAAACTCTGTTTTAAGTGACCATACAGAGTGCGTCAGGGGAAAGCCTTTTTTCTGCTATTTTGGGACATCAAACTACGACTTTACATATAACATAACGAATTTTTTGACCTATTTAAAATTCTGCTAAGCTAATTGATTTAAAAGTGTCAGTACCTAGATTTTAGGCTTCCCAGTTTCAAAGAAAGTAATGCCAGGTGGATGTACTGGAGTTAACCAAGTTAAATCGCTTTAATTGCAGTGAAATTAGGCTACGCTTGGTGATTTGTAATTGTATATCAGCTATAATTAGGGGGAGGGGGTAAGTAATCGTATAGGTGGATGTAGGGCAGATTCTAAAAAGTACATTTTAAAGGACAAACTGCTTCCTCTTTATTGGGCTTAAGATTAATATTGAAATAGGAAGGGGGAGTAGGAATAAATTAAAATATTTCTTTATACAGCTAAAATTTCATATTCCCATTTGTATCGGTACATAGGTTGAGTAGGTAGGTTAGGTCATGATCAGCCCCGCTAGGAAATTTCTTTGGGGTGTCAAATATTGCTAGGAACTTAGTTTTCAGCATTTTTAAATGACAATATTACAATGTTATTATCGATAAGAAAATCCTACTGTAGAGGTTTTAAAGGCTTCAGTTATATAGAAAATCAAAAGTCTCACAAAATTCCATCCATACAAACAATAATACTCCTTTTAATCCCACCGAAATTCGTTTGCAGTAGTATTAACACGGACTCTTTACCAAAATTACTATTCATCACCAAATTTTTAAGTATATTTAAATTTTATCCAAAATTGAAATTGTAAATGTAAACAAAATACGGTACTAATCAACGCACATATATGGATTTACACATTATAAATGCAATTAACCAGGGATTTAAGGAACCAGTACCTTAAACTAGAGAAAAAATTTCTGATTTTTGAAAAAAAGATGGGGGAAGACCCCCTTAAAGTCGTAGAATTTTAATGAAAATGTCACCATCAGACTCAGTGTATGAGAGAACCCTGCTGATGAAGTTTCAAGCTTATTTCTGCAAAAATTTGGAATTTTGTAATTTTTGCCAGAAGAAATATCACGGATACTTGTTAATTGTTTTTTTCCAAGGGGTGATCGTAATGACCCCCTGTTGACCCCCCCCCCTTTTGAAGCCCACGGATATATAGTATAAAAAAAGGAATATATTTTAGACCTATATTGACAGCTTCTCAGCACTTACTAAAAACAATTGAATAAAATGGTCAAAACTAACCAGGGAAAAACGTGAGGCTAACAGTTAGGACCTTTAAAGGAGTCAGTGAAGTTTTTTCTCGAGAAAAAAACAGGTTTTGCGATCAAAATGTTAAGATTTTAACGAATTTGAAATTTATAACTAGGTCATACGGCGTCTATGGAAGTATATACTATTAATTAGCTCCTAGATAATATAAATAAATAAAGTCATTTGAATGAGTCTGGTTTTTAGAGCTGTATTTTAAACGGCCTAAGCATATGTCTCTATATAAAACGTTTACACCGCGTCATCTCTTGAAATTACTTTTTGAATGATCTTTAAGACAAGAACGCTTGCTTATTTTTAAATTGGGCTGAATTATACATAATTCGTATCCATCAACTCCCTAGTAGCTTCAAGTTTCAAAATCAAAATTAAAAGAATTGATCATTGAAGCAAAAATGCTAAATAGCATAATGTGTAATTAATAGAAATGATGTGACTATGATGTGAGCATTTACCATTGCAAATATGCGAGTATTTCAAGCTCGAGCGATATCAGAAAATGGTTTTGCTGAATTTTAGGATTAAAACTGTTACCTTTCCTAAATACAAAACACACTTAAACCAGTGAAATTATGCAAAACTATAGCAAAGCAAGCTTTTCTTGTCTGGGGGTAACAAGGAGAAATAAAGATCGCTCTCTTATGATGTAACGGAAATTTTGCATGGGTAGCAACTCTTCGTTTCAGCTTTAATTTTTAAACTATATGCTTGTCATATGATTTTTTTCTGTTTTAAGGAAATACCTTATAAAATTAGGCTATGAGAAATATTTTACATATATTATTAAGAGTACTTGATATTCAATCCAAATTTCAGTTTTTGAAATGTGATTTAAAAAACAGGGTAAAATCAAAGTGGAATTTTACACAAGTTGGACTATAAATAAAGGGTTGGCTTGGATACCAGAAACTCTTAACAAGGAACTCGATTAATTTTTGAAAAACTGGTGTCTCATTAGTACGTAATTGTGATTTTGGGGCCCAGTTTGCCAGTTGTACGATAAATTGACCCACAGCTTATATACCAAACGGTTATGAAAATTCGATTTATTTCTGGGACACATTGCGCGGAGACAGGCTGGAGACAGGAATGTGGCAGTCTGAATCTAAAAGCAGGAGCAATTGGACTGACGTCGTGAATAGAATCGTAAAGCTGTGATTCATTGCTGAAAACTATGCCGTTTGAAAGATGTATAGCGACGGGATGCGTAACTGTAAATCTTTAGCATTACGTGTGTTCTGGGTTCCATCAGAAACGTTAATTTACTAATACATGTTCAGATTAATCATAGACGATAGTAGCATAATTAATAATAAGTGATATTGGTATAAAATTTTAATATTAGTGCCATGGCTATTGACAATCGTCGTATCTAATTACGTATAAAATTTTTGACCCGAAGGACTGCTCACTCATGCAAAAAGGTGTCAAAACACAAGTCCTCAATTTCTGGTACGGTACAACAACGTATGTGCCTGCAGTAAATCAATTGGAATTGAGGATCTGAAATTGGTAAGAATATTTGATTGGAAAATTGTTGTCAAATAGCATTTAGCGTCACTTTCTGCTAAAAGAAGACGAAACTATAAAACTGCCTAACGAAAAATACCTTTGTGACTGTTTACGTGCGAATCCCTGTTGGCAAAAGTATTGTTACGATGTGCTTAATTAATCAATGATTTAATTTATTGTAATTAATGTTTCGCTCTCACACTCGTCTCGTACCGCCAAAACTTAGTTTAAGAAAATTTTCGTCAAAAAGTATTTTGGTTATAGCTTCTAGTTAATCTTCGCACTGCTTTTTTCTCTTTCAAGCAATCAAACTTCCATATCATAACAGCTTATTCTATTCTCCAACTAAGCTTATTCCGAGTAAAACAAAACAAAACAGATTACTCTGTGTTAAGATAAAGAACAATATGCTAATGGCTATTCAAATCAGCAACTTGTCAATATTTCTCCAAAGAATTGTATCAGCCTGTCATTGATTAAATAAAAAAAATCGTTTTTTTTTCCAACTGAAAGCAAGGAGCAATATTAAAACAAGAAAGCAGAAATTTATGTGTATACAGGAGGGATAACCTCTGCTCAATACTTCTCTCTTTACGCCAATTTTTTTTTTTATTCCCAATCCTTCTTACTCTAATTGGACGGTTCTTGTATTTAAGGAGTTGCTTTTAAATAATATGGACAAACAGTTAAAATTAGCCTGAAGACCGAGCTGTTAGGGAGGGAGATCCACCCTCTCACCTAGGATAATTTCTGTTTGTTTTAATGTTGCTCATTACTTTTAGTTGAAAAACTAATTTTTCTTATTCAATTTTTGATCGTGTTTCAAATAATGCGGGGAAATCCACCTTTTCTCTCCATGGATAATTTCCCCGCCCAAGAAAATTTCTCCTTGGAAAGTATCTCCCATGTAAGACCCCCTCCCCCAGGCAAGTCTATCCCCGCTGAATATTTTCCATGAAAACTTTTCGTCGACAGTCCCACCTAGAAAGTTGCTTTGAGTTTACTTTCATTTAAAAATGACTTTCTTGGAAACTTTCATCTCGCATTGTCTCAATAGTAGGTTTATCCTGTGTGAAATTCTCCCTTAGGGACTCCATCCTGAAGAAAATCCCCCCACCCCACCATGGCAATATCCACCTGACAACTTCAACTACTTTGAAAATTTTACCTGAGCTACTTCCCTGGAATGTCTTCAAATGTAAAATTGAATACTCAAAGAGAAAGTAGGCAAAATTAAATGAATTTGTATAAGAATTCTGATAATTTCCCCCGTGTATAGCTTCACTTTAAAAGTTTATCCCTGGAAACTTCCCTTCCCACGGAAAATTCTTCCCTTGGAAAATCCTCTCCCTCGGAAAATTTTTCCCACAGAAAAATCACCCTCCCTCAAAAATATATTTTTACTTCCCCATAATAAATACTATAAGTAAGTATTGGACAAATTTCTAAACTTGCGACCCTTTACTCAGGGAATTTCAGGGTAATGTCATCCCTAGAGGCATGATTGCTTGGCCCTTCAACTATGATGGTCAACATGGATATTTCAAAATTTTGATCAGATAACTTTGGAAAAAAGGAGCGTGGGAGGGAGGGGGAATCTAGTCACCCTCCGATCGTTTGGTCACAAAATGGGGATCTAGAACTGAAGTTTCCGTTCGAGCAAGCCCTCTCCCGATCTTATACGACCTTTGGTTCTCTGAAAGAGAACAGTCAGCCTTTCATTGATTAAATAAAAAGAAAATCGTTTTTTTCCAACTGAAAGCAAGGAGCAACATTAAAACAAGAAAGCAGACATTTCTGTGTATGCAAGAGGGATAACCTATGCTCAATACTTCTCTCTTTACGCCAAAGTTTTTTTTATTCCCAAACTTTCTTACTCTAATTGGACGGCTCTTGTGTTTAAGGAGTTGCTTTTAAATAATATGGACAAACAGTTAAAATTAGCCTGAAGACCGAGCTGTTAAGGAGGGAGATCCAACCTCTCACCTCGGATAATTTCTGTTTGATTTAATGTTGCTCATTACTTTTAGTTGAAAAACTAGTTTTTCTTCTTCAATTTTTGATCGTGTTTCAAATAATGCGGGGAAATCCACCTTTTCTCTTCATGGATAATTTCCCCGCCCAAGAAAATTTCTCCTTGGAAAGTATCTCCCATGTAAGACCCCCTCCCCCAGGCAAGTCTATCCCCGCTGAATATTTTCCATGAAAACTTTTCGTCGACAGTCCCACCTAGAAAGTTGCTTTGAGTTTACTTTCATTTTAAAATGACTTGTTTTTTTTAATTTCTAGTTTTTCAAATCATGCCAGAAATCCTCCCTCCGCAGAAAGTTTTTTTTGGAAATTTTCATCTCACATTGTCTCAATAGTAGGTTTATCCTGTGTGAAATTCCCCCCACCCCACCTTGGCAATATCCACCTGACAACTTCAACTACTTTGAAAATTTTACCTGAGCTACTTCCTTAGAATGTGTTCAAATGTAAAATTGAATACTCAAAGAGAAAGTAGGCAAAATTAAATGAATTTGTATAAGAATTCTGATAATTTCCCCCGTGTATAGCTTCATTTTAAAAGTTTATCCCTGGAAACTTCCCTTCCCACGGAAAATTCTTCCCTTGGAAAATTCTCTCCCTCGGAAAATTTTCTCCACAGAAAAATCACCCTCCCTCAAAAATATATTTTTACTTCCCCATAATAAATACTATAAGTAAATACTGGAAAAATTTCTAAACTTACGACCCTTTACTCAGGGAATTTCAGGGTAATGTCATCCCTAGAGGCATGATTGCTTGACCCTTCAACTATGATGGTCAACATGGATATTTCAAAAGTTTGATCAGATGACATTGGAAAAAAAGGAGCGTGGGAGGGAGGGGGAATCTAGTCACCCTCCGATTGTTTGGTCACAAAATGGGGATCTAGAACTGAAGTTTCCGTTCGAGCAAGCCCTCTCCCGATATTATACGACCTTTGGTTCTCTGAAAAAAAAATCATGCTACAGAGAATCAACAGCATGAGTACTGAGTGCTAGTCTTCTGACACGCATATTCATGTACTTCTTAGAAATAACAGCAAACTTTTAAAACCAATAATTAGATATTTCATCAAAACTTCTTTGATGGAGAGGCAGAGCCTGTTTTCAATTAAACACACGAAGGAAAAATTTTCCCCCATGGAGGAGTTCAGTCTTAGACCAAACATTTTGGTGCACCTGGGAATGCAGAGCAGTGAGCTGGGTCCTATAGAACTTCCAATATTTAGGGAGCACTGCTTAGTGTACATGGTTGAACTGTGATATTAAAAATCAGGAGTAGGGTCGACGACAAACCCAAAGCACTGTCACTTTTGTATCCAAAAACTGTCTTTGGTGGAGAGCACGATAGCACTCTGAACGATAACACGATAAGCACGATAACACGATCCACTACAGAAGTGAATCTTTCATTTTTTGGGGCTGCTTTAAGAAAAAGTAAGAGTGCCAAGGACTTGGAAAAATACATAGATATTTGTAATGTTGTGCTGATGTTTTGTGATCTGCCCCGCTCGTTGGTAGCTACAGAGAGACAGTTTATGCTACTTTATAATATCAAGACCAAATTTCGAAATTGTCTTCCAATGCAAACAACTGGTTGTTTAATGCGTTTCAAGGAAATTCTCTGGCGTTTTGGAACGTCAATTGACTCCTGAATTATACCTTCTGACAATCTGATATGCACATGTAGATTCTGTTTTTATGCAGATTTTTGACAAGTGAAATGAACTAAGTCATTCTGTATGAATGCATTACCCTGGATTCCCACATAAACAATTATTTGAATGCAAACACAACTATTCGGCTAGATATGCAAATATCGCAGCTATGTACAAAATTATTTAAAATCTAATGAATTTCAAATTATAAATTATAACGAAGTATTGTACAAGCTCTTGCACAACTTGTCCGATAATTTTGATGATTAAATCGTATCAAATCAATACGCCAGGTAAGATCAAAGCGGATGCTTAAAATTGGTTTTGCCAGTTAGAAATTACAGAAAATTATGTTCAAAAGCTGATAAAAACCATAGGAATATGTTACTTGTAATGAAAGCAATGGAATATAGAAGAATTTTGAATTGATGGTAAAAATAGTAGGTCAATTTAGATGGTTAGGTCTAATTTGAAAAAATATGGGCCAATTTGTTTCGTTTTATGGATTTATGGAATATAGCCATGGTTTCTGCATAAAAAGGCCTTCATTGTGCATAGCAGCTAAATATCTCTTAACATTGTGGAAGCTGCTTATTAAAATACCTCAACAGGGGTAGCCAACTTGTTCTGTCGTTAAGGAGCGGCTGTTCAAGGATAATTGTCAACCCTAAGAATAATCAATTTCTAAGAATAATCAAATTCTATGGCTAAAATTACAGGCGGAAATCGGAAATGTTTGTGATACTATCCAGCAATACATTTTAAACCTATCTTTTAGGTGAAATTATGCTCTCTAGTGATATACATCTTTAGGTTACTTTACACTTGCTACGGATCTTTACTAATCTCCAGAACAAAGAAAAACATTTTTCGTATCAAAAGCTCTTTAAATACCATATTACTACAGATTGCGTCTATAGCTCTAATTATAAGCTTCATTTTAAGTATTCATTCCCAAATACTAAAGACTCATATCAAACAGTTTGTGGTAAGGAACTGTAGTAAGGAGCTCAATAGTAACCAAAATAAAAAAACAGAATTTTGGTACCAATAGTTACATCTAAAGAGCATTTTAATCTGATTTGAAATATATAAGTTTCATCGAGTTTAACCTTATCCATCAAAAGTTACGAGCCTGAGAAAATTTGCCTTATTTTAGAAAATAGGGAAAAACACCCCCTAAAAGTCTTAGAATCTTAATGAAAATATGACCTTCAGATTCAGCGTATCAGAGAACCCTACTATGGAAGTTTCAAGCTCCAATCTACAAAAATGTGAAATTTTGTATTTTCTGCCAGGAGACTTATCACTGATGCGTGTTTTTTTTTATGTTTTTTATCCCAGGGGTGATCGTTTCGACCGTTTTGAATTTAAGAAAAGGGAATAGTTGTGGGAAAAGTCAAAGTCATGGCCAATTGTAGAAAAAAGCCAAGACAGATTGTCCAATTAAATGAGCAGGCCAGTCAAGGCAGTGGACCTAGAATGTCGCATGATGGCTCATTCAAACAGAAGTTAAAAATTCTAGTGCCCTTTTTAAGTGACTAAAAAAATTGGAGGGCACTTAGGCCCCCTCGCATGCAGAGATAGCCATTCTGTTCAAATTAGTCGAAAACCTAATAACTGTGTCTTTGAGGACGACTGGATCCCCCACAGTCCCCGGGGGAGGGGTTAGAACTTAAAACTTTGACCACTGTCTACATATAGTAATGGTTAGACGTTTTCAGGTGGATTTTTACGTGTGGGGTGGGGGTAGATTGGGGAGAGTGGGTACGTGAGAGGATCTTTCCACGGGGGAATTTATCATGAGGGAAGAGAATTTCCATGAAGGGGGTGCATGATTATCTAGCATCATTTAAAAAAAATAATGAGAAAATAAATACGTATTTTTTTCAACTGGAAGTATTAGGAGCATTAAAACTAAAGAAAATATTACGCGTATAAGGAGGTTCATCTCCTCCACAATACCCTACTCTTTACGCTAAAGTATTTTTAAAATTTCAACTATTTATTCAACGAGCTTGGTGATTCGGGGGTCATTCTTAAAGATTTGGTACAAAATTCAAGCTTTAGTGTAAAGAGCGAGGTATTGCCGAAGTTTTATTTATTCATTCATTTTATTTGTTTATTCGAAGTTGTATTTATTCGTTTTATTTATTCATGTGCAGTGAGCCAAAATCAAAACATGCATTAATTCAAAAACGTTCAGAAATTAAATAAAAAAATCAAGTTTTTTCAACTGCAAATAAGGAGCAACATTAAAATTTAAAGCGAACAGAATTTATTCCGTATATGAAAGGGGTTGTCCCCTCCTCAACGCTTCGCTCTTTATGCTAAAGTGTTTTTATTGTTTTAAAAATAGAGTTGTGACAAAGAGTCAAACTTCACTGTAAAGAGCGAGGCGTTGACGTTGGGACTACCCCTTACATATACGGAATAATTTCCGTTCGTTTTAAGTTTTAATGTCGTTCCTTATTTTCAGTTAAAAAACAACTTTTCTACTTCTCCTTGAACTGACAAATTAAGAGTAAAATATGATCTTCAAACTTAGTCTCGTGTTGACAACAAAAAAATTATACTAACTCTTTAACTGAAAGAAAACCCGTTAGCTATGATTTTTGTACTAACATCCAAGCATAATTATTTGATTTAATACTGAAAACAAATGCTTATGTTACATGAGTATTAATCATCAATTTTTTTTCATTTTCTTGAACTTCCATTTTCTCACCTTCGAGACAAGTACACAAGGTATATCCCATGAGACAGTCATTACTAACCTATGCGCATGTATAAGAGAAGAAATAGTGCTGTGGTCCAAATTGTTTCATTGAGGGTTTTTAATGAGCTTAAATATATCAAACTGTCTCTTTAGTGAGACACTGGAGTGGGGAAAAGACTTCAATACTACGAAAACATAAATAGTTTTAATACAAGTAGAATCACCAATTTTTGAGTTAAATCAAATCAATAAAATATCCCCGAAAGGAAAAAAATCACCAAATTCAGTGACGAATCACCAACGGTGGCAATTCTGCTCAAAGACTGTATTTTAATGCCTAAATCTTTTAATTCTCCATGAGTATTCAGATAAATATAAATAGGGGTTGGATTGAAGGAGGTAGGAATTTATCACAAATCTCCCTTTACTTGGACTAAGCCTGAGTAATGGTGCTACAGGGTGATGCAGGGTGTTTATCTAATTTTTATATTGCAAAATTAGTGATAAAAAACTTATTAAGGACAAATATTGCATGAACATTTAAAAACCAGAGAAAACATGCCCGATTTTCGAAATAGGGAAAAGCAACCGAAAACACTTGAGTTTTGGGAGGAAAATGACGCAACCGACTTCAGGATATGAGAAAAAATTACTGCAGATTTTTCAGCCCTCATTATCAAAAATGTAAATTTTCATGTCTATTTTCTTTTTAATTTTTTTTTTTCATATTGAATTTGTAGCCTTGTATCCTCTTAAGTTTATTAACGTGTATAACTCTATATGCTGTTATAACTTTATTTTTATTGTTTAAATGCACTAATAATTCCACTAATAAAGAAAATATGGCCCTTATATGAAAAAGAAATAAATAGAACCAAAAGTATTAGGTAGATATGTACAAGGGAACCAGTAGAACATTTCCCGGGGTTGGTTTTTAAATACTTTTAGGGAAAAATTCTCAAATAAAAAGTGAAATTTAATTGCAAGCAAAATGAAACAAAATACAGTAAAGTTTAAGCGACAAGGATTCGTGGCAAAGTTATCAATTTATTTAATCAATAATGTATTTAAATATTATGTATCTAATCTTAAAAGAAAATTAAATTCAAATCAAAATTACAGAAATATTTATTGCTTCCGTAGGTTATAATAAATGTAGACTTGTCCTTTTGCAATTTCCTATATATTCCAATATGGGGATATTTACGGGGATACAAATATACAAATGGGGATATATATTCCAAAATATTTTTTTTGTGGAAATAAGTTGGTTTTTAAATACTTTTAGGGAAAAAATCTCAGATAAAAAGTGAAATCAAATCGCAAGCAAAACAAAACAAAATACAGTAAATTTTAAGCGACGAGGATTCCTGGCAAAGGGATCAATTTATTTAATCAATAATTTATTTAAATATTATACATCTAATCTTAAGAGAAAATTAAATTCAAACCAAAATTACAGAAAGATTTATTGCTTCCGTAGGTTTTAACAAGCGTAAACTTGTCATTATGCAATTTCCTATGCCTTTTTATGCTGATTCTAAATATACAAAATTTAAAGTTTATTGTTACCAACCCAAAACCAAATATCAGAGATAATAAGCCTTATTTTTGAAAAAAGCAGAAATGCCCCAAAAATACAAGTGGTCTTATTTAAAACCCCTTTATTAGATACATTGTATCAGAGAACCCAACTGTAGGACTTTCAAGCTTCTATCTTCAAAATGTGGAATTTTGCATTTTTTTTTTCAATAGAAACATCGTTGATGTATGTTTATTTGTTTTGTTTTTTCAAATGTTTATTTGTTTATATTTATTTGTTATAAAACTAATATTATATTTATATTTGTTTAAATTAAATATTTGTTTAAATTTATGCGGGGACAAGGCAGACAGCCTTCAACACTTCTCTTACGATTTCTTCCCTTATCCCAGTTTCAAAATGAGTCCAAATGTACCGGTCAACACCAAACCATGGGATCTCTTTCTAGCTAGGTTCGCAGGCTACCCATTATGACCAGGTCGGATTCAGGAGTCTGTCCCCACTTCGAAAGGACCTAAAAAGTATCACGTTTTCTGCTATGGAAAAAACATGATCGCCAATTAGTTACTTCTGAGCAGCTTGTCAGTTATAAAGATAATGTAACGGAAGCTTCAGCCAAGAAAACGAGAGGAGTAGATACTGCATTTGATGAATTACGTGATTATCCGGATGTTTTTAAACAGTATCTGAAGGATTCAAATACTGCTGCTGATTGTGCAGCAGAACTGCGAAATCTTGTAAATGCTACCGAGCAGGATTTGCTCGCTACAAAGAAAAATTTATCAGAGACGATTGAAAAGAAAATAGCCGAAAAACTGAAATCGACCGGGTCAACTCCAGCGGCTAGTACTGCCAAGTTTCCGACAGAGACCATGGTTTCAGAAATACACAATGCGATCATTATAGAATTTAGCCAAAAGTTTAACATCATTAAAAAACAGCTCAAAAGTTACTTGGATGCTATTGAAATCCTTGAGAACAGGGTAACTAAACTAGAGGCGAAAGTTGACGATTATGAGCAGGAAGCTAAGCTAGATTCTCTTTTATTTAACGGTGTGAAACAGAACCCATCGCAAAATCTAAATCTAGCTATTAATCATATCATACGTGACCAAATGGGCCTGTCTAGTATCGCAAATTCCGATGTTGTGAGTGTTCACCGGTTCCGTCTGGGTTCTAGTAACTCACAAAGACCGGACAAGGTGGCTCCCGTGCTCATGAAATTTCGTTCTAAGGATATTGCTAGCGCCGTTTTCAAAGCAAAGAAGAATCTTGCAAATACTGGAATTTTTGTATCTGAAAATCTCACAAAGCAAAAGCGCGAGTTACTGAATGCTGCCAGAGATAAATTTGGAAACCGATGTGTACGGTCAGATCAGGGGAGAGTTTTTGTGCAACAGCCTAGTGTTAGTCCCATTCAGCGTATTTGGGGTATCGATGATCTTCTGTAATATCAGTGATAGTGATAATCGTTTTCATTTCCGTTTATTTTTTTCTTTTTCTTGTTCGAGTTGACAATATTTTTATTTTTTCGTTATCCCTTACCGTCAAATGCGGTCTGTACTATATTATGAATGGCTGTTCAAGTAAATAATAATATGCAGCAGTCCCATTTGGACTTGTTGCAAAATTCGCCGTTTCGTATTGAAGATGTTTTGTCGTTATCGGTAGTGAATGATTTTGTGGGTCATCCATTTAAGCCGCTGCGGAGTAGCAAATATTTTCGGTTAAGTGATATTGAAATGCCTGGGCAATCTGAGTCTTTGACTGTGTTTTGAAGATTGAAGCTTGAAAGTCTCTACAGTTGGATTCTCTGATACAATGTATCTAATAAAGGGATTTTAATTAAGACCGCTTGTATTTTTCGGGGCATTTCTGCTTTTTTCAAAAATTAGACTTATTTTCTCTGATATTTGGTTTTGAGTTGGTAACAATAAACTTAAAGGAATTTTGTTAGCATAAAAAGGCATAGGAAATTGTATAAGGACAAGTCTAGGCTTGTTATAACCTACGGAAGCAATAAATCTTTCTGTAATTTTGGTTTGAATTTAATTTTCTTTTAATATTAGATGTATAATATTTAAATACATTATTGATTAAATAAATTGATCCCTTTGCCAGGAGTCCTCGTCGCTTAAAATTTATTATATTCTGTTTCGTTTTGCTTGCAATTTGATTTCACATTTTATTTGAGATTTTTTCTCTAAAAGTATTTAGAACCCAACTTATTTCCACGAAACAAATATCTTGGAATATATATCCCCATTTGTATATTTGTGTCCCCATATTGGAATATATTGGAATATATAGAAAATTGCAAAAGGACAAGTCTACATTTATTATAACCTACGGAAGCAATAAATCTTTCTGTAATTTTGATTTGAATTTAATTTTCTTTTAAGATTAGATGCATAAGATTTAAACACATTATTGATTAAATAAATTGATAACTTTACCACAAATCCTTGTCGCTTAAACTTTACTGTATTTTGTTTCATTTTGCTTACAATTTAATTTCACTTTTTATTTGAGAATTTTTCCCAAAAAGTATTTAAAAACCAACCACTGGGAAATTTTCTACTGGTTCCCTTGTACATATCTGCCTAATACTTTTGGTTCTATTTATTTCTTTTTAATATAAGGGCCATATTTTCTTTTATTAGTGGAATTATCAAACAGTTCGTGGTAACGAACTGTAGTAAGGAGCGATCCGGCTCAATAGTAACCAAAACTCTAAAAAATTGAATTTTGATATCAATAGCTACATCAAAAGAATCGCATTTTAATGCTGATTTTAAATATATAAGTTTCATCAAGTTTAGTCTTACCCATCAAAAGTTACGAGCCTGAGAAAATTTGCCTTATTTAGGAAAATAGGGGGAAACGCCCCCTAAAAGTAGTATGATCTTAACGAAAATGACACCATCAGATTCAGCGTATCAGAGAACCCTACTGTAGAAGTTTCAAGCTCCTGTCTACAAAAATGTGGAATTTTGAATTTTTTGCCAGAAGACAAATCACGGGTGCGTGTTTATTTGTTTTTTTTTTTTTTTTTTTTTTTTTTTTTTTTTTCCCAGGGGTCATCGTATCGACCAAGTGGTCCTAGAATGTCGCAAGAGGGCTCATTCTAACGGAAATGAAAAGTTATAGTGCCCTTTTTAAGTGACCAAAAAAATTGGAGGGCACCTAGGCCCCCTCCCACGCTCATTTTTTCTCCAAAGTCAACAGATCAAAATTATGAGATAGCCATTTTGTTCCGCATAGTCAAAAACCATAATAACTATGTCTTTGGGAATGACTTACTCCCCTAAAGTCCCTGGGGGTGGGGCTGCAACTTACAAACTTCGACCAGTGTTTACATATAATAATGGTTATTGGGAAGTGTACAGTCGGTTTCAGGGGATTTTTTTTTGGTTTTGGGGGTGGGGTTGAGGGGAGGGGGCTATGTGGGAGGATCTTTCCATGGAGAAATGTGTCATGGGGGAACAGAAATTCAATGAAAAGGGCGCAGGATTTTCTAAAATTACTATAAAAAAACAATGAAAAATAAACATGGAAATTTTTTTTATCAATTGAAAGTAAAGAGTAGCATTGAAACTTAAAACGAACAGAGATTATTACGCATGTGAGGGGTTCTAAAAATACTTTAGCATAAAGAGCGAGGTATTTAGGAGGAGATAAATACCTCGCTCTTTATGCTATAGTATTTTTACTAATTTCAACTATTCATTCTACGGCCTTTCTGATTCAGGGGTCATTCTTAAAGAATTGGGACAAAACTTGCGATTTAGTGTAAAGAACGAGGTATTAACGAGGGTACAAACCCTCTCATATACATAATAAAAATTAAAGAATATAAAAGTTTGTTACGTAAGATAATTCTTAAGTTACGTATATTTTTTACTAATAGAAAAATTCGTTAAAAATAAAAATTTATAGTTGCCTTTTTATGTAACCGAAAAATTGCATGGCAACTAGGCCTCCTTTCCCATCCCTTATTTCTCAAAATTGTCTGATCAAAACTAAGAGAAAGCCATTTAGCCAAAAAAGGAATTAATATGCAAATTTCATTTTAATAATTTATGTGTGGAGAGCCAAAATCAAACATGCATTAATTCAAAAACGTTCAGAAATTACATAAAAAAAAACTAGTTTTTTTAACTGAAAGTAAGGAGCGACATTAAAACTTAAAACGAACAGAAATTACTCCGTATATGAAATGGGTTGTCCCCTCCGCAATCCCTCGCTCTTTACGCTAAAGTTTGACTCTTTGCCACAATTCTGCTTTTTAATACAATTAAAAGCTTTAGCGTAAAGAGCGAGGGATTGTGGAGGGGACAACCCATTTCATATACGGAGTAATTTCTGTTCGTTTTAAGTTTTAATGTCGCTCCTTACTTTCAGTTAAAAAAACTAGTTTTTTTTTATGTAATATTAGTAAGGAGCGACCCGGCTCAATAGTAACCAAAACTCTAGAAAACGGAATTTTGATACCAATAGTTACATAAAAAGAATCGTATTTTAATGCTGATTTTAAATATATAAATTTCATCAAGTTTAGTCTTAACCGTCAAAAGTTACGAGCCTGAGAAAATCTGCCCTATTTTAGAAAATAGGGTGAAACACCCCCTAAAAGTCATAGGATCTTAATGAAAATCACACCATCAGATTCAGCGTATCAGAGAACCCTTTCATTCAAATTCCAAGATCCTATATACAAAAATGTGGAATTTTGTATTTTTTGCCAGAAGACAAATCACGGATGCGTGTTTATTTGTTTGTTTTTTTGTTGTTTTTTTTTCCAGGGATGATCGTATCGACCCAGTGGTCCTAGAATTTTGCGAGAGGGCTCATTCGAAAGGAAATGAAAAGTTCTAGTGCCCTTTTTAAGTGACCAAAAAAATCGGAGGGCACCTAGGCCCCCTCCTACGCTCAATTTTTCCCCAAAGTAGTCGGATCAAAATTCTGAGATAGCCATTTTATTCAGCATAGTCGAAAAACCTTTTAAATATGTTTTTGGGGATAACTTACTCCCCCACAGTCCCCGTGGGAGGGGCTGCAAGCTGCAAATTTTGACCAGTGTTTGCATATATTAATGGTTATTGTGAAATGTAGAGACGTTTTCAGGGGGATTTTTTGGTTGGGAGGGGGGGGGGTTGAGAAGAGGGGACTATTTGGGGGAAATTTTCTATGGAGGTATTTGTCATGGGGGAAGAAGATTTCCATAAAGGGGGCGCAGCATTCTCTAGCATTGTTTAAAAAAACAATGAGAAAATAAATATGAAAAAGTTTTTTCAACTGGAAGTATGGAGTAGCATTAAAACTTAAAACGAGCAGAAAATATTATGCATATAAGGGGTTCACGTCCTCCTAATACCTCACTCTTTACGCTAAAGGATTTTTAGTAATTTCAACTATTTATTCTACGGCCTTTGTGATTCAGGGGACAAAATTTAAGCTTTAATGCAAAGAGTTATTGACGAGTGGGCGAACCTTCTCATATACGTAATAAAAACATACGAACATAGAAGTTTGTTACGTAAGCTAATTCGTAAGTTACGTATATCTTTTACTAATGAAAACGTTCGTAAAAACTAAAAGTTCTAGTTGCCTTTTTAAGTACCCCAAAAAACTGGAGAGCAACTGCGCCTCCTTCCCCTCCTTTTTTCGCAAAATCATTCGATCAAAACTAATAAATAAATATGATAAATATGACTAATAAAATAAATAAATATGCAAATTTCGCTTTAGTTATTCATCTGCGGAGAGCCGAAATCAAAACATGGATTAACTAAAAACGTTCACAAATTAAATAAAAAAAACAAGTTTTTTTTAACTGAAAGTAAGGAGCGATATTAAAAGTTAAAACTAACAGAAATTACCCCGTATATGAAAGAGGCTGGTCCTTCTTCAACGCCCTGCTCTTTGCGCTAAAGTTTTTATTGTTTTAAAAAGTAAAGTTTAGAGAAAGAGTCAAACTTTAGTGCAAAGAGCAGGGCGATGAAGAAGGAGCAGCCCCTTTCATATACGGGGTAATTTCTGTTCGTTTTAACTTCTAATGTCGCTCCTTACTTTCAGTTAAAAAAACTTGTTTTTTTTTATTTAATTTCATATAAGGGCCATATTTTATTTATTAGTGGAATTATTAGTGCATTTAAACAATAAAAATAAAGTTATTAAATATTATGCATATAAGGGGTTCACGTCCTCCTAATACCTCACTCTTTACGCTAAAGGATTTTTAGTAATTTCAACTATTTATTCTACGGCCTTTGTGATTCAAGGGACAAAATTTAAGCTTTAATGCAAAGAGTTATTGACGAGGTATTGACGAGTGGGCGAGCCTTCTCATATACGTAATAAAAACATACGAACATAGAAGTTTTTATTGTTTTAAAAAGTAAAGTTTAGAGAAAGAGTCAAACTTTAGTGCAAAGAGCAGGGCGATGAAGAAGGAGCAGCCCCTTTCATATACGGGGTAATTTCTGTTCGTTTTAACTTTTAATGTCGCTCCTCACTTTCAGTTAAAAAAACTTGTTTTTTTTATTTAATTTCATATAAGGGCCATATTTTATTTATTAGTGGAATTATTAGTGCATTTAAACAATAAAAATAAAGTTATAACAGCATATAGAGTTATACACGTTAATAAACTTAAGAGAATACAAGGCTACAAATTCAATATGAAAAAAGTTTTTATATAAAAATAGACATGGAAATAGACATGGAAATTTACATTTTTGATAATGAGGGCTGAAAAATCTGCAGTAATTTTTTCTCATATCCTGAAGTCGGTGGCGTCATTTTCCTCCCAAAACTCAAGTGTTTTAGGTTGCTTTTCCCTTTTTCGAAAATTGGGCATGTTTTCTCTGGTTTGTAAATGTTCATGCAATCATTGGCCTTAATGAGTTTTTTATCACTAATTTTGCAATATAAAAATTAGATAAACATAAATAGCAATATTTCTGTTTAATGGATGTGAAGTTCCTGTGTAAATAAAACTATTTTCATTCATTCCAATTGGAAAAGAACACCCAGCAGCACCCATCACCCTGCAGCACCATTACTCAGGCTTAGTCCCAGTAAAGGGAGATTTGTGATAAATTCCTACCTCCTTCAATCCCACCCCTATTTATATTTATCTGAATACTCATGGAGAATTAAACGATTTAGGCATTAAAATACAGTCTTTGAGCAGAATTGCCACCGTTGGTGATTCGTCACTGAATTTGGTGATTTTTTCCGTTCGGGGATATTTTATTGACTTGAATTAACTTAAAAAATCGGTGATTCAACTATGCTTGTATTAAAACTATTTATGTTTTCGTAGTATTGAAGTCTTTTTCCCACTCCAGTGCCTCACTAAAGAGACAATTTGATCTATTTAGCTCATTAAAAACCCTCTAGGAAACAAGTTGGACCCCAGCACTATTTCTTCTCTTATACATTCGCCAAGGTTAGTAAATGATGTCCCATGTGATAGGCCTATACCTTGTGCACTTGTCTCGAAGGTGAGATAATGGAAGTTCAAGAAAATGAAAAAAGTTGATGATTAATACTCATGTATCATAAGCATTTGTTTTCATAATTAAATAAAATAATTATACTTGGATGTTAGTACAAAAATCATAGCTATCCATTTTTCTTTCAGTTCAAGAGTTAGTATAATTTTTTTGCTGTCAACACAAGAATAAGTTTGAAAATCAGATTTTACTCTTAATTTGTCAGTTCAAGGAGAAGTAGGAAAGTTGTTTTTTAACTGAAAGTAAGGAACGACATTAGAACTTAAAACGAACAGAGATTATTCCGTATATGTAAGGGGTAGTCCCCTCCTCAACGCCTCGCTCTTTACGCTAAAGTTTTAATCTTTGTCACAACTCTACTTTTTAAAACAATAAAAACAATTTAGCATTAAGAGCGAAGTGTTGAGGAGGGGACAACCCCTTTCATATACGGAATAATTTCTGTTCGTTTTAAATTTTAATGTTACTCCTTATTTGCAGTTGAAAAAACATGATTTTTTTATTTAATTTCTGAACGTTTTTGAATTAATGAACGTTTTGATATTGGCTCACTGCACATGAATAAATAAAACGAATAAATAAAACTTCGAATAAATAAATAAAACGAATAAATAAATGAATAAAGAAAACTTCGTCAATACTTCGCTGTAATTTTAAAAAATACTTTAACGTAAAGAGCAAGGTATTGTGGAGGAGATGAACCTCCTTATACGCGTAATATTTTACTTTCGTCTTAAGTTTTAATGCTGCTCATTACTTCCAGTTGAAAAAATACGTACTTATTTTCTCATTGTTTTTTTTTTTTTGTAATAATGCTAGATAATCCTGCACCCCCTTCATGGAAATTCTCTTCCCTCATGATAGATTCCTCCATGGAAAGATCCTCCCACCTATCCACTTTCCACGACTTACCCCCACCCCAACACGAAAAAGTCCCCCTGAAAACGTCTAACCATTACTATATATAGACAATTGTCAAAGTTTTAAGTTCCAGCCCCTCCCCCGGGGACTGTGGGGGATCCAGTCCTCCCCAAAGACACAGTTATTAGGTTTTCGACTAATCTGAACAGAATGGCTATCTGTGCGTGGGAGGGGGCCTAAGTGCCCTCCAATTTTTTGGTCACTTAATAAGGCCACTAGAACTTTTAATTTCCGTTTGAATGAGCCATCTCGCGACATTCTAGGACCACTGGGTCGAAACGATCATCCCTGGGATAAAAAACATAAAAGAACACACGCATCAGTGATAAGTCTCCGAGCCGAAAATACAAAATTTCATATTTTTCATTAAGATTCAGAGACTTTTAAGGGGTGTTTTGCCCTATTTTCTAAAATAAGGCAAATTTTCTCAGGCTCGTAACTTTTGATGGATAAGATTAAACTCGATGAAACTTATATATTTAAAACCAGATTAAAATCCTCTTTTGATGTAACTATTGGTATCAAAATTCTGTTTTTTTTTCAATTTTGGTTACTATTGAGTTGGGTCGCTCCTTACTACAGTTGGTTACTACGAACTGTTTGATATGAGTCTTTAGTATTTGGGAATGAATGCTTAAAATAAGGATTATAATTAGATCTATAGACACAATCTTAGGTAATGTGGCATTTAAAGAGCTTTTGGTATGAAAAATGCTTTTCTATGTTCTGGAAATTAGTAAAGATCAGTAGCAAGTGTAAAGTAACCTAAATATGTATATCACTAGCAAGCATAATTTCACCTAAAAGATAGGTTTAAAATGTACCGACCGGAAAGTATCACAAACATTTCCGACTTCCCCCTGCAACTTTAGCCATAGAATTTGATTATTCTTAGAAAGAAAAGGGTTGACAATTATCCTTGAACTCCCACTCCTTAACGATAGAACAAGTACCCATGTTGAGATATTTTTACTAAGCAGCTTCCACAATGTTAAGAGATATTTAGCTGCTATGCGCAATAAAGGCCTTTTTATGCAGAAACCATGGCTATATTGCATAAAACGAAACAAATTGGCCCATATTTTTTCAAATTAGGCCTAACCATCTAAATTGGCCTACTAATTTTACCATCAATTCAAACTTCTTCTATATTCCATTGCTTTCATTACAAGTAACCAATACCTAAAGTTTTTATCAGCTTCAGAACATAATTTTCTGTAATTTCTAACTGACAAAATCAATTTTAAGCATCCACTTTGATCTTGCATGGCGTATTGATTTGATACGATTTAATCATCAAAATTATCGGACAAGTTGTGATTCAAGAACTTGTACAATACTTCGTTGTAATTTATAATCTGAAATTCATTAGATTTTAAATAATTTTGTACATAGCTGCGATATTCGCATATCTAGCCGAATAGTTGTGTATGCATTCAAATAATCGTTTATGTGGGAATCCAGGGTAATGCATTCATACAGAATGACGTAGTTCATGTCACTTGTCACAAATCTGCATAAAAACAGAATCTACATGTGCATGTCAGAAGGTATAATTTAGAAGTCAACTGACGTTCCAAAACGCCAGAGAATTTTCTTGAAACGCATTAAACAACCAGTTGTTTGCATCGGAAGACAATTCCGTACTTTGGTCTTGATATTACAGGGTAGCATAAACTACCACTCTGCAGCTGCCGACTAGTGTGGCAGATTACACAGCGTCAACATAACATCACAAATATCTGGGGTTTTTTCTAAGCCCTTTGCACTCTTACTTTTTCTTATTTAGCCCAAATAACTGAAAGATTCACTTCTGCAGTGGCTAAGCAGAATCCCCGAACAGGTGGGAAAACAGATTGAACAGAGATAGAATGCTATCGTGCTCTTCACCAATGACAGTTTTTGGATCCAAAAGAGACAGTGTTTTCAGTGTGTCGTCAACCCTACTCATGATTTTGGCTAACAAGTTTAACAATGTGCCTTAATCAGTGTTTCCTAAATCTTCGAAGTTCAATGGGACCTAGCTCACTATTCTGCTTTCTCAAGTGGACCATAGTGTTTGGTCAAATACTTAACTCTTCCATGGGGAGAAAATTGTCTTTCGTCAGATTCATTGAAAATGGGCTCTGCCTCTCCATCACAGAAGCTTAGGTGAAACATCTAAGTATTGATTATAAAAGTGTGCAGGTATTTCTAAAAAGCACTTGAATTGCGTGTCAGAAGACTAGTACTCAGTATTCATGGTGTTGATTTGCAGTAGCATTAATTTTTTTTTCTTTTTTTTGCCAGAGTAATTGTATCGAATCAATGGTCATATAAGATCGGGAGAGGGCTTGCTCGAACGGAAATTACAGTTCCAGATCCTCATTTTGCGACCAAAAGGATTGGAGGGAGCCTAAACCCCTCCTTCCCACGCTCCTTTTTTCCCAAAGTCATCGGATCAAAATTTTGAGATATTCATGTAGATCACCATAGTTGAGAGGCCAGGCAATCATGCCTCTAGGGATGACACGACCCTGAGAGTCCCTGGGTAAAGGGTTGTAAGTTTTGAAATTTGTTCAGTGTTTACAAGTAGTATTTATTAGGGGGAAGTAAACATATATTTTTGGAAGAGGATGATTTTTATGAGTGGGGGAATTTTCTGAGGGGAGGAGATTTTCCCAGGGAAGAATTTTCCGTGGGAAGGGAAGTTTCCAAGGATGAGCTACTAAAGTGAAAACTATAAACGGGGGATATTGCCAGAATTTTTATAAAGAAACTTATTTTATCTGACCTACTTTCACTTTTAAAATTCAATTTTACGTTTGAAGATATTCTAGGGAAATACCCCAGGTAAAATTTTCGAAGGAGTTGAAGATGTCAGGTGGATATTACCGTAGTAGGATGGGGGGGATTTTCTTCAGGAGAGACTCCCACCGGGAGAATTTCACATATAATTTTATCCTTGAGACATTATGAGAGGAAAATTTCCAAGAAAAACTTTCTGCGAGGGGAGTATTTCTGGCATGATTTGAAAAACGATTAGAAATCGAAAGAAAAAAGAAGTCTTTTTCAAACAAATGTAGGCTCAAAACAACTTTCGAGGCGGAATTGTCCACAAGATGCTTTTATGGGGAATATTAAACGGGGATGGAATTGCCTGGGTGAGGGGGATCTTACGTGAAAGAATCTCTCCAAGGAGAAATTTTCTTGGGCTGGTGGATTGTCCATGGAGAGAAAAGATGGATCTTTCTGCATTATTTGAAAAACGACAAGAAATTGAATAAGGAAAAACTAATTTTTCAACTAAAAGTAATGAGCAACAATAACAAACAGAAATCATCCCGTATGAGGTGGTAAATCCCCCTCCTTAACAAAACACTCTTTGGGCCAATTTTAACTTTTTGTCCACATTATTTAAAAGCAACTCCTTAAACACAAAAGCCGTTTGATTAGAGTCAGAAGATTTTGGGAATAAAAAAAAACTTTGGCGTAAAGAGAGAAGCATTAAGCAGGGGTTATCCCTCTTGTATACCCGGCTCAATAGTAACCGAAACCGTAAAAAACGGAGTTTTGATAAAAATAATTACATAAAAAGAATCGCATTTAAATGCTAATTTTAAATATATAAGTTTCATCAAGTTTATTTTTACCCATCAAAAATTAGGAGCCTGAGAAAATTTGCCTTATTTTAGAAAATAGGGGGAAACACACCATAAAATTAAGACAATCTGAATGAAAATCACACCATCAGATTCAGCGTTCCAGAGAATTTTCAAGCTCCTATCTACAAAAAAGTGGAATTTCACATTTTTTACCAAAAGACAGATCACGGATGCGTGTTTCTTTGTTTTTTTTCCCAGGGGTGATCTCATTGACTCAGTGTTCCTAGGATGTCGCAAGAGGGCTCATTCTCACGGAAATTAAAAGTTCTAATGCCATTTCTAAGTGACCAAAACATTGGAGGGAACCTACGCCCCCTCCCACGCTCATTTTTTCCACAAAGTCACCAGTTCAAAATTCTGAGATAGCCATTTTATTCAGCATAGTCAAAAAATCTATTAATTATGTCTTTGGGACGACTTACTCCCTCACAGTCCCCGTGGGACTGGCTGCAAGTTACAATCTTTGACTGTTGTTTATATATACTAATGGCTTCTGGGAAGTGTACAGAAGTTTTCAGGTTTTTTTTTGGTTTGGGAGGGGGGAAGTTGAGGGTAGAGGGTTATGTGGGAGGATCTTTCCATGGAGGAAGAGAATTTCAATGAAGGGGGCACAGGACTTTTTAACATTATTTAAAAAAATAATGAAAAAATAAATATGAAATGTTTTTTCAACTGAAAGTAAGGAGCAGCATTAAAATTTAAACCGAACAGAAATTATTATGCATATGAGGGATTCACCTCTTTTAACACCTTGCTCTTTACGCTAAAGTATTTTTAGTAATTTCAACTATTTATTCTAAGGGCTTTGTGATTCAGGGGTCATTCTTAAGGAATTGGGACAAAATTCAAGTTTTAGTCTAAAAAGCTATTTATTGACGAGGGGGTGAACCCCCTCATATACGCAATAAAAACATATGAATATAGAAGTTCGTTACGTACGTTAATTCGTAAGTTACGTATCTTTTTTACTAAAAAAAATGTTCGTAAAAAATTAAAAGTTCTAGTTGCCTTTTTAAGTAATCAAAAAAATGGAGGGCAACTAGGCCTCATCCCCCGCTCCTTTTTTCTCAAAATCTTCCGATTAAAACTATGAGAAGGCCATTTAGCCGAAAAAAATTAATATGCAAATTTTGTTTTAATTATTTACATGCGGAGAGCCAAAATTAAAACATGCATTAATTTAAAAACATCCAGAAATTAAATAAAAAAAAACAAGTTTTTAAATTGAAAGTACGGAGTGACATTAAAACTTAAAACGAACAGAAATCACTTCGTATATGAAAGGGGCTTTTCCTCCTCAACGCCCCGCTCTTTACACTAAAGTTTTTTACTGTTTTAAAAAGTGGAGTTAAGAGAAAGAAATAAACTTTAGTGTAAAGACTGGGGCGTTGAGGAGGGAAAACCCCTTTCATATACGGAGTAATTTCTTAAGTTTTAATGTCGCTCCTTACTTTCACATAAAAAAACTTGTTTGTTTATTTAATAAATCAATAAAGCAATCAATTTATACAAATAAATTACAGAATTTTACGCATTTTTTTGTTGACAGCAGAGCTCATATTCCAACGTAAAAAAAAAATGAGTTATAAGGTTCAATTTATTAAAAAGAATCTTTATCTTAACTGTTATAATATTGCACAATTTGGTTTATATTTCCTAATTTCGGAAATTATATTCTTAAAGTGCCATTACTTTCTAAAACAGCAAGCTACTCTCGAGAATTTTCTAAAGTTTAACTTTAGGCCCTTACTCCTTTTGGGCACAACCAGGTTGGAACATTTTTTCCTTTACTAATGATAAATCCTATCTGTTGACAGAGAGAAGAGCTCATATTCCAACGAAAAAAAAAATTGAGTTAGAAGGTTCAATTTATAAAAAGACCATTGATCTTAACTGCCAAGATTACAAGACATTGAACAATTCTGTTTATATTTGCCAATTTAAGCCATTGTATTCGTAAATTGTCGTTATTTTCTGAACCATCCCAAATGTTACAGTAAGCTATTTTTGAGGATTTTCCCAGTAGCTTGAAAGTATAGGTCTAGAGAACTAAGATTTGTTATTTATATATTTTGTTCAATAGTAAACTCTGTACGAGTTTCAGGTTGTCTGAAAGAGTTTCAGTTCAGAGTGTTGGGTCACAAGCACCAAATGAAAAATTCACCTCTGAAAAAAGGGTCCGCAGTAGCAGCCAACCTGGAAGACCAACGAAGATATGGCAAAGCAATTTCAGATATGATATTCTATGCCTTCTCAATCAAGGATGTGAACGAGCATCACATTTGAAACTGATCTATGAATGCTTGAAGGAGAGGGCCCTAACATTACCAATGAGGATATGCAAGACATAGTTCGAAGTCAGTCAATTTTTAGCTATGTCTTTTCAATAATGTACATAAAAAGTGCTTTCTGCTAAATCCTTTATTTAATATCAAAAGGGAACTGGTGATGCAAAATAGTAGAATGGCTAACGTGCAAGAATTTTCTTTGGAATGGTATCTAAAATTTCTTTAAGTTCTTTTAAGTATTGCAAAGAACTTGTTGTCTTCACCTTATTATGCTTAAATATTCTTAGTCGAGTGGTAAAAGGCTGCCCTACCACATGAGTGTCTACTAATCGATCCAAAAAATACTCCATTTCCTGGGTTACATTCATTACCTTAAAATTATTGCTCCTATGTAAATAATAATTTAACTGACAAAGATAATTTAACTAACAAAGATAATAAAAAAAAAAAAAAAAAACAAAAATGAAACCATTCTTGTCAACTACGCCTTTGCCCACATTCATCACAGTAGTGGTATCCCATGCGTTTATTTTTCTATTGTGATTTATCTGGTTATTTTACCTGGAAGATAGTCTTAGATCTAGAAGGGGCTTATTTGATTAGATATTGAAAGTTTCTTTACTCTTTTTATGGACCGAATGGGAGGCCATAGACAAAAAGGAGTTCGCCATGTTTGAAATACCAAACATATTCATAAAAGTCTTTGGGGGTTCTCTGCCTTCCTGACTTTGCCATTTGCTCAACCACTTTTTCGGCAATCGACTGGAATTTTAAATTTTAGCATAATATGAGAGGTATGGACAAGGAGAAAAACCCCGCCACCCCATATACATAATAATATCTGATCACTTTCAGTTTTAATGTTACTCCTTACTTTAAATAAGAAAAAAATTTCTCTTTAATAGCATACGGAGAAAAACACGATTTCTCCAAATTAATGACTATTCCTCGGCAAGAGGGTAATTAAATTGAAAAAAATCATTTCTTTTAACTGAAAGTAAGCAACAACGTTATACTTTATGTAAAGAGATAATATTCAAAAGAGAAAACACTGCCAGGAAATTTGGCTCCACAACCGAGGAAAAAATACCCCCTCTCCACGAAAAATGGCTTAGATGATTGGATATCAGTGACAATTTACCACGGACAATTACCGTTGGCATCTCAATACGTACACTGGGTTTATAAAGAAACACAGTAGACAGAATATAAGAATTTTGTTTGGAAAGTCTGGCAAATTTCCTTAGTGTAAAATTTTCAATGAAAAGTTCGTCCCCGAAAAACTCGTTCCATAGAAAAGATTCGTCCCACGAAAAATCTCACTGGTGGAAAATTCAGTCCCCCCACCACCAAAAATTATGGGATGGATCCAGGATTGCTGCACTAGAGCCTATCTTGTAAAATGTTTGATTCACTACACGGATGCTGCCAGAGGCTGAAAACGAAGCTAAAACCAATTTGAGTCCCCTTATTTTAACAGCAAGATTCCATTTCGGGTTTTCTCCCGAAAAACCTCTAATTTTTGAAGGATTTTTCACGAATTTTAAAAATCAGCAGTAGAATCTCAGCATCCAGGTTGCAAAAGGAACTCAAATGTCAGTAACAGCTAAGGGATTTGAATTGAAACCTTCAGTGACGGTAGGGGAAAATATTGACCTAACCAAAAGACACTATTTGTTTCCATGTTGTGAAAAGGAAGTATCTGTAATACCCCAGCTACGATTAAAAGTGTAATTTCATGGATTTAGGGACTCTGCTAAGACTTTGAGGAAATATTGAACTGGAAATATTTCTAAATTTTTAATCAAGGAGGGGAAACAAAAGACTCATAGAAGAGAATAAATTTTGTGAAAAAATTCCCAGGAGTTATGCTATCGAACCAATAATGGTAGAGAATATCGAGAAAAATCTCATTTGAAGGGAAATTAAAGTGCTGTCACCCTATTTAGGTACCCAAGAGTATTGTAAAAACAGCAATACAATTAATAAGATAAAATATTGTAAAATTTAATAAGAATAATGCTAGTAAAATTTAGATAAAATTTGTAAACAAAAATTTGCTTCTGGATAATACGAATTAGCAGAAAAAAATAGAATGAACAAAGTTGGAATTTCAGAACTGGAAACTATTGTAATAAAAAATGTTGCTCTGTTTCTAACTAAACGACAATGCTAGCCTTCATTAACATAAAAAAAGTATCAAATTTATTAACATTAAACTATATTTCTAATAAAATTATCTTTGAGCAAAAATCTGTATAAAAATGTAAAAAATCAGTTACAAACTTCGTCGGGTCTATTTTAAAAATTCTTAGTAATCGCTGAGCCCTCTTCAGTATAATTGCTGAGGTTACAATACGTTAAACATGCCACACGAATAGATGCATAGCCTTCCAATGCATATAGGATGGCTTATATAAAATGTCTATAGGTTTGCTAACATAAACATTTGAATAACGTTGTTTTTTCAAGTTTTCACTTTGGTGACTATGCGTCAAAGGGTCACTATGCGTTTCGTTAGGATCTTTCAGTGCAACTGAAATTCCTGTGCAACCTTTCCTAATATCCAAGCTAAAAAGGCCTGTAAGAAAACTTGTATAAATATTTCTAAAGGAATTCCGTGTCATGTTTTCACTATGTTCAGTATGTGCTATATGAATATTGTTTTCAACTGTGTCCTTTCGTATATCAGTTTGGCCTTCTTCAATGTCTAGACCAAAAAGTCCTTTGATTAAACTAATGAACATATTTTGAGAATATTCTTTCGTCGAGTTATTACTTGGTTCTCTATGTACTGACTGATTACTTAGTTCCTTTTAAATTTACAAATAAACATATTCTTGATATTAATCATGCAAATTAGATATCATGCTTAATAGATTATTAAGCTGATTTGACACAATATTAAAACAAAAAGGAAATAATTAACCATAAAGAATATGAATTAGCTAGATTTGAAAAACCGAAAAACTTTGAAAACGATAACTGATATTTTACAAGGGAGTCTAGGACTTTCGAAAATCTAAAATTTATCTGATTTTTCTGATCTTATGATTCTTTTATATTCTTTGCAAATAATTCTGTTTTTGAGAAGAGAATTGCTGCTCTCCCCAATTCTATTCCTGCATGGGATTAAATAAAAAAATAAAAAAAATCAACTGAAAGTAAGGAGCACAATGAAAACTTAAACCAAAAGAAAATTATTACGCACATGGGGGGGGGGAGTCATCCCCTCGTCAATATCTCACTCTTTGTGCTAAAGTTCGAATTTTGTTCCAGTTCTTTAAGAATGACCCCTGAATCGCAAAGGCCATTTAATTAGAATAAATGGCTCTCTTGAAAGTACTACCTTTGAAAGTACTGTCTTTTGAAAGTAAGAACCCCCTCATATACGTAATAATTACTGTGTGTTGGAAGTTTTAATGCTGCTCCTTCCTTTCAGTTGAAAAAACTTGTTTTTATTTATTTAATATCTGATCGTTTTTTCTAAAAAAAATGCTGAGAAAACCAGCGCCCCTTCACGGAAAATTCTCTTCCCCAATGAAAAATTACTCCATGGAAAGATCCTCCAAAGTAACCTCATTCCCCCCAACCAGAAAAAGTCCCCCTTGAAAATGTATGTAAACTTCCTAATAACCAATACTATATATAAACAATGGGCAAAGTTAATAACTTACAGCCCTTCTTTCGGAGACTTTTGGGGATTAACTAGTCATCAGAGATAAAGTTACTAGATTTTTCGACGATGTTGAACAAAATGGTTATCTCTAAATTTCGATCCGACGTCTTTGGGGAAAGGATGTGCGTGGGAAGGGCCTAATTGACCTCCAGTTTCATTGGTCGCTCAGAAAAGGCTCTAGAACTTTTAACTTTACGTTTGAATGAGTACTCTCCCGACATTTTAGGACCACTGGGCAAATACGATCACCCCTGGGGAAAGAAAAACAAAACAAATAAACTCGTATCCGTAATCTTTCACGGATACGCATTCAGCATATCAGAGAACCCTGGTATAGAAGTTTCAAGCGCCTATCTATAAAAATGTGGAACTTAATATTTTTGCCAGAAGACCGATCACGGGTGTGTGTTTATTAGTTTGTTTATTTGTTTTTTTTTTCCAGGGGTCATCGTGTCGACCAGGTGGTCCTAGAATGTTGCAAGATGGCTCATTCTAATGGAAATTAGAGTTTCTAGTGTCCTTTTTAAGTAACAAAAAAATTGGAGGGCACATAGGCTCCCTCCCACGCTTATTTTTTTCAAAGTCAACGAATCAAAATTTTGAGATAGCCATTTTGTTGAGTCCCGCGGGGGAGGGGCTTAAAGTTACAAACTTTGACCAGTTTTTACATGCAGTAACGGTTATTGGGAAGTGTACAGACCTTTACAGGGGATTTTTGGTTGGAGAGGAGGTTGAGGGGAGAGGGCTATGTGGGAGGATCTTCTCTTAGAGGAATAGTCATGGTGGGGAGAGAAATTCTATGAAGCGGGTGCAGGATTTTCTAGCATTATTTTGGACTTCGAAGAAAATCTTACTGTGGAGGGAGGATTTTTGGTATGATTTGAAAAACGATTAGAAATCAAAAAGCAAAAACAATTCTTTTTCAAACGAAAGTAGGCTTAAAACAACTTTTTAGGTGGAATTATCACTAGAAGTTTTTATGGGGAATATTCAGCAGGGATAAAATTGCCTGGGGGAGGAAATTTTAAGTGGGAGAAACTTTCCAAGGAGATATTTTCTGGGGCTGGGGGATTGTCCATGGAGACAAAAGATGGATTTTTCCGCATTATTTGAAAAACGACCAGAAATTGAATAAGAAATAACTAATTTTCCACTAAAAGTAATGAGCAACATTAACGAACAGAAATTATCCCGAATGAGAGGATGGATCCCCGTCCTTAACAGCTCACTCTTTAGGCTAATTTTATCTTTTTTCCATATTATTTAAAAGCAACTTCTTAAACACAAGAGCCGATTAATTAGAGTCAGAAGTTTTCGGAAAAAAAAACTTTGCCGTAAAAAAAGAAGTATTGAGCAGAGGTTATCCTTCTTGTCTTCGTGGAAACTTCTTTTCTCTTGTTTTAATGTTGCTCCTTGCTTTCAGTTGAAAAAAAAAAAAATATTTAATCACTGAAAGGCTGAAACAATCTTACAGGAAATATTGACCAGTTGCTGATTTGAATAGCCAGTAGCATATTTGTCTTTATCCTAAGACAAAGTAATTCCAAATCAGGGTTTTTGTAATGTTCATTCCTTTAATGGAAGTCTTTCAACTCTATTATAAATTTTGAAAGAATACTCTTTAAATGCTAATTTCGTAATGCAGTTTTGGCAAACCGTGATTTAATCTGAGCATAAAAATTAATATTAACCATTGAAATAAGCTGACTGTCATTTGGTAACATTATGGTAAACTAGCAAACTGGGCCCCAGAGTCACAATTACGGTCTTCTGTGACACCAGCTTTTCAAAAATTAATAGAAAAAATAACATAAAAATTTGAATCGCCTTAAGTCAACTCTTTTTTTAATATCTATCTTTGGTAAATTCCACTTTAGTTTCACCGTGATTTTTAAACTAAATTTCAGGAATTTAAATTTGGGTTGAGTATCATGTAATTTTAATAATATATACAAAATATTTCTCATAACGTAATTTCACAACATATTTCTTCAAAATATATTAAAATTATCAGAAAAGCATATAGTCAAAACTATATGCATAATCAAGATAATTAACATATAGTCAAAAAGCATATTAAAGCTGAAACGAAGAGTTACTACTCACGCAAAGATTCTGTTACATCATAGGAGAGCGATCTTTGTTTCTCCCTGTTACCCCTAAACATAAAAAAGCTTGCTTCACTATAGTTCTGCATAATTTCACTGGTTTCAGTGTGTTGTGTATTTATGAAAGTTAACAGTTTTAATCCTTAGATTCAGCGAAACCGTTTTCAGATATCGCCCGAGCTTGATATGCTCGCATATTTCCGATGGTAAATGCTCACATCACACGTACACAAAAGTCACATGTACTTTTGTTTCAATGATTTATTCTTTTACATTTTGCTCGGAAACTTGAAGCCATTAATGAGTTGATGGATACAAATTATATATTATTAACCCCAATTTAAGAAGAAGCAAGTATTTTTGTCATAAAGGCCTTTAGAAAAAAATAATTCCAAAAAAATGTGCCATATACTTGTATATATAGCGTCATATGCTTAGGCTGTTTAAAATACGGCTCTAAAAAATCAATATTATTAAAATGACTTCATCCATTTACGTTATCTAGGTACTAATTAATTAAATATTCTTTCATACATGAGAGGAGAGGGAGATGGAAATAAAAATAGACCAGAAATTTCTAAGGACGATCATGTGAACAAAAATTCCAAATTAGTAAAAATCATGCTTTCTGTTCTTTCTTTCTCTATCAGCCTCAAGCCTGTTTCCCTGCTGGTCTTTTGATTCCTCGGCACGCCTTCTTTTTTCCTCGGCACGCCTTCTTTTTTCACTTTCTCTTTTAGCAGCAAGTCTGCTTTCGCGTTGCTCTGGTAGTTCCTCGGCACGCTTTCTTTTCTGACTTTCTCTATCAGCAGCAAGTTTTTTGGCATAGACTCTTTGAGCATCTTCATCAGTCATTGTAAACTTAAACATTAATAGAATTCTACGCGAACATATGTCTTATATAACTTGAATGACACAACCTTCAAAGCAAAAATGATGGCAACTAATTTCATGACGTCAGCCGAAACATGACGTCACCTGATCCACGATCCACAGATCCACAGACAACTTATTTTTATATATATGACTCTAGTTCGGCATTGTGGAGTGACATGCATGAGAGAAAAATTTTCAAGTATAGTTGAAAATTTTCAAGTAAACAACTGTAAACCAATGTGTGTTCCCCGGGGAGACCCTTCAACAAGGTTGACTCTAGTTCGGTAGTTTTCGTCATTTATATATCCCCCCTGTGCCCTTCCGTTGTCCCCGTTGTAGTTATGTCCCTGTGTCCCGGTCGTCATTTATATTCCCTGTGTCCCGGTCGTCATTTGTGTCCTGGTCTGTAATTTCTCTTTGAGTGTCCTGGTCGTCACTTATATTCCCTGTGTCCCAGTCGTCATTTCTTTCCCGGTCAATAATTTCTCTTTGAGTGTCCCGGTCGTCATTTATGTTCCTTGTGTCCCGGTCTGTAACGTTATATAGTCTTCAGTGGATCTGGTGGTGCAGCCAGTTGAGGAAGTTTAACTTTTCCTGTGGCGCAACACATTCTCATTGTTTCAGCATTAAATTTCAAGGCCCAGAAATAGGGACAAATTTAAGACATAGTCCCGATTTGAACACATCTACTCAAACTATAATCATCGACTGGGCTGTACCTGAATGCCAGGCGATAATTTTGACGTTGCTCTTGTGATTCCTAGGCACGCTTTCTTTTGGCATTATCTCTTTGAGCCTCAAGCCTGTTGTCACGTTGTTCTTGTGATTCCTCGGCACGCTTTCTTTTGGCATTATCTCTTTGGGCCGCGAGCCTGTTTTCACGTTGTTCTTGTGATTCCACGGCACGATTTTTTTTCTTACTTTCTCTTTGAGACGCAAGCCTGTTTTCATGTTGTTCTTGTGATTCCTCGGCACCCTTTCTTTTCTTACTTTCTCTTATAGCTGCAAGCCTTTTGGCATTAGCTCTTTGAGCCACTTCCTCGGCTGTTTCTTCTGCCATTGTAGGATTTATACTAAAATTTCTCTTTGAATTAACTCTTTGAGCAGCTTCCTCGGCTGTTTCTTCTGCCATTGTAGGCTTTATACTAAAATTTCTCTTTGAATCCCCCCTTATATACTTAAAATGACGCCATATACAAAGCCTTATATACTTATAATGACATCATATGCATACAAACAAGCAAACATACAACTTATTTTTATATATATAGATTCATGGTTGCTGGCAGGGTGGGGGGGATGATAAAATAATCTTAAGGAACCTAAAGAAAAGAGAGCCAAAAAGGGAAAAACCATGGAAAAAATGTGTGTTGTTCCATTTTTGGCTGCCTGCCAATAGACTTCGACCCTAAAAACTTTTCGGTTTTCCACAAACATTTTTTTTTACGATTTTGCTGGAGTAACAAACAAAAATTCTTTATTGTAATGAAAATTAGATAAATAACGATCATTGTGAGTAACGAAAGTAGAAGAGCATAAATATTGATAGCACTAAATCAAAGAACAAGCTTTTTATGGTGATCCTAAATATGTATTTGTTTGTTAGTAATTAGTGCAGTTAATAGTGTATAAAAAAAGTTCGTATAACTATAGAAAAAACTTAATAACACAAAACACTTGAAAACACTTGAAAGGAGAACAACTTAATAAGGGGTAATTTCAGTAAAAAATATGCCGTCAACTTTTGCTTGCATTGCAAGAGCATCCATGAGTTGATGTATGAAGCCACTATGATCAGAAATGTTTTCCCTGAACGGAATGCTGAGAATTTTTGTATTTGCCCCCTGAACGGATACGATTTTTTTTTGTGCTTTATTATCTTTCTTTCCAGGAGTAATTGTATTTATCTAGTTATCACTTTGAAAAAGACTAATTTTTTTACAGTTATGAAGCAAAAAAAATGTCAAATATATTGGTTTTGGTATTAAAAATTAAATTGAACATGTTGAATTAAAAAAACTTTGTTTAGAGAGAAATTGTTACGAGTATGAGGGGATTGCCCCCCCCCCCCTCAATGCCTCGCTCTTCACGCTGAAGTGTTTCAGCTCTTTGAAAAAAGTTACTTATTGTTCTAATAAAACAAACTTTGTGTTTCAGGAGTTATATTTAAAGAATTGGGACAAATTTAAACTTAAGCGTAAACAGCAAGGTGTTGAGGAAGTGGCAACCCTCCTTATATAAAAATTAATTTCTGTTATTTTACAACAAAAACACTTCAACATAGACTCTTCCGTAAGGCTCTATGGCCATGAAAAAAAAATAGGGAGAAACAAAAATGAAACAAATAAACAAACTAAACAAAATATGAAAAAAAAACAGATAAACAAAAAACGAAACAAAAGAAAAAAGTAGAGTACTTTCAACGTAATGCAAAAGAGAAAAATCCCCAGAATTAGAGAAAACAAGTAGAAATGTTGAACACAAGTCAAAAACACCCTTTACAATAAACAATTCTAACCCAGGCTAGGGTTATCCATTCCCCCCTCCCCCCAAAAAATTATAAACATAAAATATCAGGACATTAATACAATTTTGAAAAATTCTTTTGAAACTAGTAAAAGAGTAACATTTTTGAGCTGAATCAGTTAGGCTGTTCCAAACGATATGACAAACAGTTATTGGATTAAAGTCAGAGCTCACCGATGAAGTAAACAAAATATTAATATTCCTTGAATTGCGAAGGTGATACGTAGACCTATCAGTGACGAAAGAAGGAGTAGTTTGTAGGGCTGTGGGAACATCACAACGAAGTTGATGAAAATTGAATGACGCACAAGAAAGACTGTAGAGTGACCGCAAACCAAGTAAAGGGCTATTTAGGTTAGTTGTAGAACAATTGGTTTCCTGTATAAGCCTTCTTGCTTTATCATAAGACTTAGATAGTGGTTTCAGAAAAGAAGAAAAAGTTGACATTAATATAGTAGGGCAATAAAAGACGTAGGGCAGAACTAAGCAATGGAACAGAATTTTTAAAACTGATCCAGGAAAATATTTTTTAACTTCCTACAAATTCCAAGACTCCTTCAGATCTTCATATTAATTACTCCAATATGATGCTTGAACAAAAGGTTTTCATCAAGAAGAATATCAAGGAATCAGAAATATTGATCCTTAGGTCTACTGAGAGAACCCCTTGAAAGGTGGATTTCGGTTAACTGAGGGCAAGCCAGAGAAATATGGGAAAAAAATAAAAAAACTTGACGTCGTAACATTTAGGGCAAGGCAATTAGCATCGAACCAAAGAATGACTCTCTCAAAAAGGTTCCCTTACCCGGAGCGATTGCCATCCACATCTCCACCTGTAAAATTGAATCGTCAAAGAGAAAGCGATACATATAAACAAATTTCGTACAGAAATTCTGACAAAGTAACCCAGTGTGAAATTTCTCCTGAAAATTTCAATCCCTAGAACTTCCCTTTCCAGAGAAAATTCTACCCATGCAAAATCCTCTCAGCATAAATTTCGTCCTCCACTTCCCACCCGAAACATGTATGCAGACTTCCCAATAACAAATAAAACAATGGGAAAATTTTATAACTTAAAACTTTTCCCCAGGGGATATACGGAGTCATTTTATCTCCAGTTATTGGGACAAACTTACTGGGACATCGAGACATAGTTATTGGGCCTCTAGCAATGCTGAACAAAAAGTTTATCTCAAAATCTAGATCAGAAGATTTTTGGGAAAAAGTGGCGTGGGAGGGGCCTAGGTGCCCTACAATTATTTGGTCACTTAAAAAGGGCACTGGAACTTTTCCTTCTCCATTAGAAGTATCCCTCTCCCGACGGTGTTGCTCCTTACTACAGTTCGTTACCACGAACTGTTTGATTTACAATGTTAATTTTGGATAAAATTTGAATATACTTCAAAAGATGGTTATGAATAGAAATTTTGGTAATAAGTTCTTGTTAGTATTACTACAAACGATTTTCAGTTGGATGTAAAGGAGTATCATGGTTTAAATGGATGGAAATTCTGTGAGACTTTTGATCTTTTACATAACTGAAGCCATTAAAACTTCTACAATAGGATTTTCTTATCGATATAAACATTGTACACATTTTTTTAAAAACATTGAAAAACTTTATATAAATAAAAAAAAACATTTAAAATTGCTGAAAACTAAGTTCCCAGCAGTATTCGCTACCCCTAAGAAATTTCCTAGCGGGGCTGATGCTGGAATGCCTTGCCTGTTCAACTTTTGTACTGGTATATATGGGAACGTAACATTTTAGCTGTATAGAGAAATACTCAAATTAATTCTTACTCCCCCTATCTCATCCAAAATTTAACTGAAGCCTCGTAAAGCAAAAACAGTTTGTCCATTAAAATGTACGTTTTAGGAATCTGCCCTACACCCACCTATACAATTAATCCCAATTCATTATAGCTGATACGCAATTATAGACCAATGAACATAGTCTAATTTCATTACAGATAAAGCGAATCGACTTGGTTGAATCCAGTACTGCCACCGTGTGGCATTACTTAGTTTGAGACTGGGAAGCCTAAAATATAGTTATTTATGCTTCTAAATGAATTATCGTCTCAGAATTTTAAATTGATTGCAAATTCGTCCTCTTCGGGGTAAAGTCATAGTTTGGTGCCCTAAAATGGCAGAAAAAAAGACTGTCCTCTGACCCAATCTGTATGGTCATGTAAAACAGAGTTTTAAATTTACGTTCGAATTAACTCCCTCCAAATTATCTTGGACCTTCGGTTTGATAAAATTACCCCTTGGAATAAGAAAACAAATAAACATGCATCGACAATATTTCTTATTTCGTATATTCAATATTTCGTAGCCTAATTTCACTACAAATAAAGCGATTCAACTTAGTTGAATCCAGTACATCCACCGTGTGGCATTATTTCTTTTGAAACTGGGAAGTCCGAAATATAGTTATTGATACTTTTAAGTCAATTAGCATCTCAGAATTTTAAAAAGATTGCAAATTCGTCCTTTTCGATGTAATGTCGTAGTTTTGTGTCCTAAAATAGCAGAAAACAAGACTGTCCCCTGACCCAATCTGTATGGTCCTTAAAACAGAGTTTTAAATTTACGTTTGAATGAGCTCCCTCCCCATTTTCTTGGACAGTCGGTTTGATACAATCACCTCTTGGGAAAAAACAAATAAACATGCATCGACGATGTTTGTTCTGAAAAAAAACGAAAATCAATATTTTGAAGATTGAAGCTTGAAAGTCTCTTCGGTAGGGTTCTTTGATATGATGTATCTAATAAAAGGCTTTTCAATAAGACTGCTTTTTTTGGGTGTTTCTACTTTTTTCAAAAATCCGACATATTTTTCTCAGACTTTTGTTTTAGGGTTGGTAACAATAAACTGAAAGAATTATATATATTTAGAATTAGCATAAAAAGTGAATACTGCTGCTGTAGCAATTGTCATGAGAATTCCATTTTTCTTTCGGTGAATCCAAGCTACTTTTTACTTCTCGTTTTTAATCACAAGTTATTTGATAAGATTATATTGTGACGAAAATTTTTTTGAACCTGTTCATTTTATTTAGCTGAATAGGACAATAAAAATAAAGAGGGTCAATTTGACAGCTGGATAGTAAGTTTAAATTTTGTTTATCTTTGACTATTATATTTTTTTTTAATGTCCGAATATACAAGGGATCTAAGTTCGAGGGAGAGAATTGTCCTGTTATGAAAGAGGTATATTTTACTTGGCCATTATAAAGTCAAAACGTGGTATCTATGTAGGCAGGATGATTTTAAACTAATCTAGGGCATAGGAAATTGCATAAGGACAAGTCTAAATCTGTTGTAACCTATGGAAGCAATGAATCTTTCTGTAATTTTGGTGTGAATTTGATTTTGTTTTAAGATTAGAATCAAAATATTTAAATATATTATTGATTAAATAAATTAATCTCTTTGCCAGATATCCTTGTCGTTTGAAATTTACTGTATTTTGTTTCATTTTGCTTGAAATTTAATTGCACTTTTTATTTGAGATTTTTCCCAGATGGTATTTTAAAACCAACTTATTCCTACGAAAACAATAACCTGAAATATATATCCCCTGTCATCCAACCATCACTACTATTTTGGCAGCCACCCTCCCCCCTGAAAAATTTTCTGCTGCCACCCTTTCACATATCTACTTAATACTTTTTTTTCTATTTTTTTTTTCTTAAAACGAACAAAAATTACTTCGTATATGAAAGGGGCTGCTTCCTTATCAACGCCCCGCTTTTTACGCTAAAGTTTGACTCTTTCTCTTAACTCTACTTTCCAAAAAAGTAGCCGTAGAATAAATGGTTGAAATTACTAAAAATGCTTTAGTGTAAATAGCGAGGTTTTAGGAGAAGATGAGCCCATCATATGCTTAATAATTTCTGTTCATTTTAAGTTTTAATGCTTTTCCTTGCTTTCACTTAAAAAACAATTTCATATTTATTTTTTCATTCTTTTTTTTTAAAATAATGCTAGAGAATCCTGCGCTCCCTTCATAAAACTTTTCTTCCCCCTTGACAAATTCCTTCAAGGAAAGTTCCCCCAACATATCCCCCTATTCTCACCCCCCACCCTAACCTAAAAATCCCTGAGAAAACGTATGTGCACTTCCATATAACCATTACAATATGTAAGCGCTGGTCAAAGTTTGTAACTTGTGGCCCTCCCAAGGGGACTGTGGGGGAGTATTTCGTCCCCAAGGACATAGTTATAAGGTTTTTTGACAACGCTGAATAAAATGGCCATCTCAGAATTTGGATCCGGTGATTTTTAGAAAATTATTATCGGGGGAGGTGGCCTAGGTGCCCTCCAATTTTTTTGGTCACTTAGATAGGGCACTAGAAATTTTCATTTCCTTTAGAATGAGCCATCTCGCAATATTCTAGGATGACAGGGTCGATGCGATCACCCTTGGAAAAAAAAAAAAAATAAACACGTATCCGTGATCTGCCTTCTGGTAAAAAAAATACAAAATTCCACATTTTTGTAGTTAGGAGCTTGAAACTTCTACAATAGGGTTCTCTGAAACGCGGAATCTGATGCTGTGATTTTCGTTAAGATTCTATGACTTCTCTGGGTTGTTTCCCCTGATTTCCTAAAATAAGGCAAATTTTCTCAGGCTCGTAACTTTTGATGCGTATGATTAAACTTTATGAAACTTACATATTCAAAATCAGCATTAAAATGCGATTCTTTTGATTTAGCTATTGGTATCAAAATTCCATTTTTAGAGTTTTGGTCATTTACATCCAATAATCTTAACCGTTTTTGGTTCCCTTGCCCTTTTTCGAAAATCGAGCTTATTTTCTCTGGTTTGTAAATGTTCATACGATCATTGGCCTTAATGAGTTTTTTATCACTAATATTGCAATATAAAAACTAGATAAACATAAATACCACTATCTCTGTTTAATGGATGCAGTGAAGTTCCTGGGTAAAGAAAACTATTTGTATTCCAATAGGAAGAGAACAATCACCCTGCAGCACCCTTACTCAGGCCTATTCCAAGTGAAGGGAAATTTGTTATAAATTCCACCTCCTTCAATCCAACCCCCATTTATATTTATCTGAACACTCATTTAGAATTAAAGGATTTAGGCATTCAAAATACAGTCTTTTAGCAGACTTGCCACCGTTGGTGATTCATCACTGAATTTGGTAATTTTTTCACTTAAGTGATTTGATTTTACTTAAAAAATTGGTGATTTTACTATGCTTGTATTAAAACTATTTATGTTTGCGTAGTATTGATGTCCCTTCCTCACCCCAGTGCCTCATTGAAGAGACAATTTAAACTATTTATGCTTGTGTAGTATTGAGACCCCTCCCCCAAACCAGTGCCTCACTACCGAGACAATTTGATTGTCTCTGATCACATTCAAATACAAATTTTGAGCGAAATCGCCACCGTTGGTGATTCATTGCTGAATTTGGTGATTTTTTTTCCATTCGGTGATTTGATTCTACTTAAAAAATTTGTGATTTTACTATGCTTTAATTAAAACTGTTTACATTTACGTAGTATTTATGTACCTTCCCCACTCCAGTGCCGGACTAAAGAGACAATTTAATCTGATTAAGCTCATTAAGAGCCTTTTATAAAACAAGTTGGACCCCAGCACTATTTCTTTTCTTATACATGCGTATAGGCTAGTAATTGATGTCCCATGTAATATACCTTGTGGAATTGTCTCGAAGGTCAGAAAATAGAAGTTCAAGAAAATGACAAAAATTAATGATTAATACTCATGTAATATAAGCATTTGTTTTCATAAGTAAATCAAATAATTAGACTTGGATTTCAGTACAAAATCATAGCCTACCATTTTTCTTTCAGTTCAAAAGTTAGTATAATTTTTTGCTCTCAACACGAGACGAAGTTTGAAAATCATATTTTAATGTTAAGTTGTCAGTTCAAAGAGAAGTAGGAAAGCAATAGACGCAGTTCACGTCCTAATTTACGTCCCAGTTCAAATTTTGCCGTTGTCTTCCATGAAAAAGAAATGACGTCTGGGTGATGATCAATGAATTTTTCCTTTAGCTCCACATTCTTTTTTTCTTTTTTGAAAAAGATTAGACAGGTTTAAAGGAATTTTATGGTGGAAATCATAATATTAGAGTACTTAGTTGCTTGGGTATCTATGTATTTTCAATTCAAGAAATTTTCTTGGCCATACTGAAATAATTAATTTTGGAATTTTTACTCTCCAAAATTTTCGTCAGAATGAAATTGTTTTTAGTGATTGCTAAGAACAAATATCGTTTGTTTTTCTTTTCAACAAAAAAGATTTTAGATGGTAGAAATGAATTTGACTTAAGATAATATAGTTGATCAATTATACACATGTTCAAGTACATAGCATAGACATAAACCCGTCATCGGGCCTATAGCAACCTAAACCTAAAATCAATGAATTTTCCAGAGCAATTTTCAGTTGTATTTGATGTCTATGAGTCTTTAGCATTTAGGAATGAACACTTAAAATGAGGATTGGAGTTAGAGCTTTTGACAAAATCTGTGGCAAGGTATTTTAAGAGTTTTTGGTATGAAACATTCTTCTCTTTGTTCTGGAGATTAGTAAAGATCAGTAGCAAGTGTAAAGTCACCTAAATATGTAAATATCAGTAGCAAGCATAATTTCACCTAGAAATTAATCTATATTTCTAGAATCACCTAGAAATTGGTGATTTTACTATGCTTGCATTAAGACTATTTATGTTTTCGTGGTATTGATGTCTTTTCCCCACTCCAGTGCCTCACTAAAGAGACAATTTGATCTATTTAAGCTCATTAAGAACCTTCAAGGAAACAATTCGAACCCAGGCACTGTTTCTTCTCTTATACATGCGCCAAGGTTAGTAATTGATGTCCCATTTGATATACCTTGTGCACTTGTTTCGAAGGTGAGAAAATGGAAGTTCAAGAAAATGAAAAAAGTTGATGAATAATACTCATGTAACTGACAACTCCTTTCATATACAGAATAATTTCTGTTCGTTTTAAATTTTAATGTTGCTCCTTATTTGCAGTTGAAAAAACTTGTTTTTTTTATTTAATTTCTGAAAATTTTTGAATTCTAACTTAACGACGTTTTGATTCTAACTTAACGACTATGCTAGCCTTCATTAACTAAAAAAAGTATCAAATTTATTAGCATTAAACTAAAATTCTAATAAAATTATCTTGGAGCAAAAATATGTATAAAAAAGTAAAAAATCAGTTACAAACTTCGTCTGGTCTAGTTTAAAAATTCTTAGTATGATCGCTGAGCCCTCTTCAGTATAATTGCTGAGGTTACAATATGTTAAACATGCCACTCGAATAGCTGTATAGCCTTCCAATGCCTATAGGATGGCTTAAGTAAAATGTCTATAGGTTCGCTAACATAAACATTTGATTAACGTTCTTTTTTCATGTTTTCACTTTGGTCACTATGCGTGAAAGGGTCGCTATGCGTTTCGTTAGGATATGTCAGTGCAACTGGATCACCTTTCCTAATATCCAGGCTAAAAAGGCCTGTAAGTAAACTTGTATAAATATTTCTAAAGGAATTCTGTGTCGTGTTTTCACTATGTTCAGTATGTGCTATATGAATATTGTTTTCAACTGTGTCCTTTCGTATATCAGTTTGGCCTTCTTCAATGTCTAGACCAAAAAGTCCTTTGATTAAACTAATGAACATATTTTGAGAATATTCTTTCGTCGATTTATTACTTGGTTCTCTATATACTGACTGATTACTTAGTTCCTTCTAAATTTACACATAAACATATTCTTGATATTAATCATGAAAATTATATATCATGCTTAATAGATTATTAAGCTGATTTGACACAATATTAAAACAAAAAGGAAATAATTAACCATAAAGGATATGAATTAGCTAGATTTGAAACACTGAGAAACTTTGAAAATGATGACTGATATTTTACAGGGGAGCCTAGGACTTTCGAAAATCTAAAATTTATCTGCTTTTTCTGATCATATGTTTCTTTTATATTCTTTGTCAATAATTCTGTTTTTGAGAAGAGAATTGCTGCTCTCCCTAATTCTATTCCTGCATGGGATTAAATAAAAAATTATCAATTTTCAACTGAAAGTAAGGAGCACAATTCAAACTTAAACCAGCAGAAAATTTTTACGCTCATGGGGGGGGGGGTTCATCCCCTCGTCAATACCTCGCTCTTTGTGCTGAAGTTCAAATTTTGTTCCAATTCTTTAAGAATGACCCCTGAGTCAAGGTCATTTAATTACAATAAATGGCTCTCTTGAAAGTACTACCTTTGAAAGTACTGTCTTTTGAAAGTACGAACCCCCTCATATACGTAATAATTACTGTTGGAAGTTTTAATGCTGCTCCTTCCTTTGCGTTGAAAAAGCTTGTTTTTTATTTATTTAATATCTGATCGTTTTTTTTTTAAATGCTGGGAAAACCTGCGCCCCTTCACGGAAAATTATCTTCCCCAATGAAAAATTCCTCCATGGAAAGATCCTCCAACGTAACCCCATTCCCTCCCCAACCAGAAACAGTCCCCCTTGAAAATGTCTGTAAACTTCCTAATAACCAATACTATATGTAAACAATGGGCAAAGTTAATAACTTACAGCCCTTCTTTCGGAGACTTTCGGGGATTAACTCGTCCTCAGAGATAAAGTTATTAGATTTCTCAACAATGTTTAACAAAATGGTTATCTCTAAATTTCGATCCAGCGTCTTTGGGGAAAGGATGTTCGTAGGAGGGGCCTAATTGCCCTCCAATTTCATCGGTCACTTAGAAAAGGCTCTAGAACCTTTAATTTTTCGTTTGAATGAGTACTCTCCCGACATTTTAGGACCACTGGGCAAATACGATCACCCCTGGGGAAAGAAAAACAAAACAAATAAACTCGTACCCGTGATCTTTAACGGATACGCATTCAGCGTATCAGAGAACCCTGGTATAGAAGTTTCAAGCTCCTATCTATAAAAATGTGGAACTTAATATTTTTTGCCAGAAGACCGATCACGGGTGCGTGTTTATTTGTTTGTTTTCCCCAGGGGTGATCGTATCGACCATGTGGTCCTAGAATCTCCCAAGAGGGCTCATTCTAACGGAAATTAGAAGTTCTAGTGCCCTTTTTATGTGAAAAAATTGGAGGGCACATAGGCCCCCTACCACGCTCATTTTTTTCAAAGTCAATGGATCAAAATTTTGAGATAGCCATTTTGTTCAGCTTAGTCGACAAACTTAATAACTATGTCTTTCGCCTGAGTTACTCCCCCAGAGTCCCGCGGGGGTGGGGCTGAAAGTTACAAACTTTGACCAGTTTTTACATGCAGTTGTTATTGGAAAGTGTACATACCCTTACAGGGGGATTTTTGGTTGGGGAGGAGGTTGAGGGGAGAAGCCTATGTGGGAGTATATTCTCTAGGAGGAATTTGTCATGGGGGAGAGAAATTCTATGAAGGGGGTGCAGGATTTTCTAGCATCATTTTTGCTTCCAAGAAAAACTTACTATGGAGGGAGGATTTTTGGTATGACTTGAAAAACAATTATAAATCAAAAGCAAAAACAATTCTTTTTCAAACAAAAGTAGGCTCAAAACAACTTTCTAGGTAGAATTGTCTACAAGAAGTTTTTATGGGGAATATTCCGCAGGAATGGAACTGCTTGGGGGAGGAGATCTTACGTGGGAGAAACTTTCCAAGGAGAAATTTTCTGGGCCTGAGGGATTGTCCATGGAGACAAAAGACTGATTTTTCCGCATTATTTGAAAAATGACCAGAAATTGAATAAGGAACAACTAATTTTCCACTAAAAGTAATGAGCAACATTAACGAACAGAAATTATCCGTATGAGAGGGTGGACCCCCCTCCTTAACAGCTCGCTCCATAGGCTAATTTTAACTTTTTCCATATTATTTAAAAGCAACTCCTTAAAAACAAGAGCCGATTAATTAGAGTCAGAAGTTTTTTGGGGAAAACAAACTTTGCCGTAAAGCGAGAAGTATTGAGCAGGGGTTATCCCTCTTGTCTACGTGGAAACTTCTTTTCTCTTGTTTTAATGTTGCTCCTTGCTTTCAGTTGAAAAAAAAATTATTTAATCACTGAAAGGCTGTAACAATCTTACAGGAAATATTGACCAGTTGCTGATTTGAATAGCCAGTAGCATATTTGTCTTTATCCTAAGACAGAGTAATTCCAAATCAGGGATTTTGTAATGTTCATTCCTTTAATGGAAGTCTATCAACTTTATTAAAAAAAATTTAAAGAATACTCTTTAAATGCTAATTTCGAAATACAATTTTGGCAAACCGTGATTTAATCTGTACAGAAAAATTAATATTAACTATCAAAAAAAACATTGAAACAAGTTGACTGTCAATTGGTAACTTTATGGGATTACTAGCAAACTGGGCCCCAGAGTCACAATTACGGTCTTCTGAGACACCAGCTTTTCAAAAATTAATAGAAAAAAAAACTTTGACAAACTAGAGTTACTTCTAACCAACCCTTTTATTTAATATCTATCTTGTGTAAAATTCCATTTTAGTTTCAACGTGATTTTTAGACTAAATTTCAAGAATTTAAATTTGGATTGAGTATCATGTACTTTTAATATTATATACAAAATGTTTTTTATAACATAATTTTACAATATATTTCTTTAAAATATATTACAATTATATGAAAAGCATATAGTCAAAAAATTAAAGCTGAAACGAAGAGTTACTACTCTCGTAAAGATTCTGTTGCATTGTAGGAGAGCGATCTTTGTTTCTCCCTGTTACCCCTAGACATAAAAAAGCTTGCTTCACTATAGTTCTGCATAATTTCACTGTTTTAAGTGTGTTGTGTATTTATGTAAATTAACAGTTTTAATCCTTAGATTCAGCGAAACCGTTTCCAGATATCGCCCGAGCTTGATACGCTCGCATATTTCCGATGGTTAATGCTCACATCATAGTCAGTGGGATCTGTTGGAGGGGGGGGGGGTGATTTAGAAAAGTAGCTTTTGCTTGTGTTTTTGTTAAAATTTCATTTTTTGCTATTTTTTTTTAACAAAGTGACCTAGTGTTTTATTTGTTTACCACGACTCCTTGACCCTATTTCTTTTCTGTTAATTTCACATTATGCTATTTAGTACTTTTGTTTCAATGATTTATTCTTTTACTTTTTGTTCGGAAACTTGAAGCCATTAATGAGTTGATGGATACAAATTATATACAATTAACCCCAATTTAAGAAGAAGCAAGTATTTTTGTCATAAAGACCTTTTGAAAAAAAAATAATTCCGAAACAATGTGCCATGTACGTGTATATATAGCGTCATACGCTTAGGCTGTTTAAAATACAGCTCTAAAAAATCAATATTATTCAAATGACTTCATTCATTTACGTTATCTAGGTACTAATTAATTAAATATTCTTTCATACACGAGAGGAGAGGGAGATGGAAATAAAAATAGACCAGAAATTTTCAAGGACAATCATGTGAACAAAAATTCCAAATTAGTAAACATTTTGATATTTTGATCGCAAAAGCTGCTGAAAACTGCTGTGAAAACTTCACTGACTACTCTAAGGATCCGAACTGTTTGCCGCACATTCTGCACTGGTTAGTTTTGACCATTTCATTCAATTATTTTTAGAATGTGCTGAGTGGCGGTCAATATAGGTCAGAAATATATTCTCTTGTTTTATACCATACTAGCTGTTGGTGTGGTGATTCGCACCACACCAACACCTAGTTGATGGGGGTGGTTCGCGCCCCCCAAGCCGCCCCACGCGCGTAAGTCGTTACGCGCCATTGTAGTTGCGTCCCTGTGTCCAACCTGTGAATATAGATAGATATATATTTTTTTAACTACGTAAAACTTGCGAATATACAGCATTCTTCGCTTTCCCATTGTCTGTGCATATAAATGGATTGTCAGGTTTACCGACTCTTGAACATGCAGCATATAATCGTCCATGAGAAAACAATCCGTATTCAGATCTATACCGCATTTTCTAATGATTGCCCTTGAGCTTTGTTGATGGTAATTGCTAATCGAATATTCCCTGTTTCCCCGTAGTCATTTATATATCCACCCTGTGCCCCCCCTCGTCGTCCCCGTTGTAGTTGTGTCCCTGTTTCCCGATCGTCATTTATATTCCCTGTGTGCCGGTGTCCCGGTCTGTAATTTTTCTTTGAGTGTCCTGGTCGTCATTTATATACTTATAATGACGTCACATACAAACCCTATTTTTACGAAAAAACATACAAAAAACAAACATGCATACAACTTATTTTTATATATATATATATAGATACTAGCTGTTGGTATGGCGCTTCGTGTCACATCAACACCTAGTTGACTCTACAGCTCTCAACAGGTTGACTCTAGTTCGGCATTGTGGAGTGACATGCATAAGAGGAAAATTTTCAAGTATAGTTGAAAATTTTCAAGTAAACTATTGTCAACCAGCGTGTGTTCCCCGGGGAGACTCTTCAGCAATGTTCGGCATTTTTCGTCATTTATATATCCCCCAGTGCCCTTCCTGCGTCCCCGTAGTAGTTGTTTCCCTGTGTCCCGTTCGTCATTTATATTCCCTGTGTCCCGGTCGTCATTTGTGTCCCGGTGTCTCGATGTGTAATTTCTTTTTTAGTGTCCCGGTCTTCACTTATATTCCCTGTGTACTGGTCGTCATTTGTTTCTCGGTCTATAATTCTTCTTTGAGTGTCCCGGTCGTCATTTATATTCCTTGTGTCCCTGTATCCCGGTCGTCATTTATATTCCCTGTGTCCTGGTCGTAATTTGTGTCCCGGTGTCTCGGTCTGTAATTTCTTTTTGAGTGTCCCGGTCTTCACTTATATTCCCTGTGTACTGGTCGTCATTTGTTTCCCGGTCTATAATTTTTCTTTGAGTGTCCCGGTCGGCATTTATATTCCTTGTGTCCCGGTCTGTAGCGTCATAAAGTCTTCAATGGCTCTGGTGGTGCAGCCAGTTGAGGAAGTTTAACTTTCCTGAGGCGCAACACATTCCCATTGTTTCAGCATTAAATTTCAAGGCCCGGCAATAGGGACAAATTTAAGACATAGTCCCGATTTAAACACATCTACCCAAACTATAATCATCGACTGGGCTGTACCTGAATGCCAGGCGATAATTTTGACTTTGCTCTTGTGATTCCTAGGTACGCTTTCTTTTGGCATTATCTCTTTGAGCCTCAACCCTGTTGTCACGTTGTTCTTGTGATTCCTCGGCCCGCTTTCTTTTGGTATTATCTCTTTGAGCCGCGAGCCTGTTTTCACGTTGTTCTTTTGATTCCAAGGCACGATTTTTTTTTGGTAATTTCTCTTTGAGACACAAGCATGTTTTCACGTTGTTCTTGTGATTCCTTGGAACGCTTTCTTTTCTTACTTTCTCTTTTAGCCGCAAGCCTTTTGGCATTAACTCTTTGAGCCGTTTCCTCGGCTGTTTCTTCTGCCATTGTAGGATTTATACTAAAATTTCTCTTTGAATTAACTCTTTGAGCAGCTTCCTTGGCTGTTTCTTTTGCCATTGTACGCTTTATACTAAAATTTCTCTTCGAATCGCCCCCTTATATACTTATAATGACGCCATATACAAAGCCTTATATACTTATAATGACGTCACATGCGTACAAACAAACAAACATACAACTTATTTATATATATATATATAGATTCATGGTTGCTGGCAGGGGGGGGGGGGGGGTCATAAAGTATTTATAAGGAAACTAAAGAAAAGAGAGCCGAAAAGGGAAAAACCATGGAAAAATGTGTGTTGTTCCATTTTGGCTGCCTGCCAATAGATTTTGACCCTACAAACTTTTCGGTTTTCCACAAACATATTTTTTTACGATTTGGCTGGAGTAACAAACAAAAATTCATTATTGTAATGAAAAGTAGATAAATAACGATCATTGTAAATAACGAAAGTAGAAGAGCATAACTATTGATAGCATTAAATCAAAGAACAAGCTTTTTACGGTGATCCTAAATATGTATTTGTTTGTTAGTAATTAGTGCAGTTATTAGTACATAAGAAAGTTCCTATAACTATAGAAAACACATAGAAAACAACTTAATAAGGGGTAATTTCAGTAAAAAATATGCCGTCAACTTTTGCTTGCATTGCAAGAGCACCCATGAGCTGATATATGAAGCCACTATGATCAGAAATGTTTTCCCTAAATGGAATGCTGGGAATTTCTGTATTTGCCCCCTGAACGGATACGTTTTTTTTTGTGTTTTATTATCTTTTATTATTTTTTTCCAGGAGTAACTGTATTTATCTAGTTATCAATTTGAAAAAGAATAAATTTTTTACAGTTATGAAGCAAAAAGATGTCAAATATACTGGATTTTGGTATTGAAATTAAATTGAAAATATTGAATTAAAAAACTTTGTTTAATTTTCTTCTCTTGGTTTTAATGTTTTACTTTAAACAAGCTACTTTAATATTGCCTTACTTTTTATAAATATTGGGTCTACAGGTTTTAAATATTTTGGTGTTTGATAACCAAGTTCAAAACTGTCGATATTGTTAAATAAAATGTCCGTTCAACGTTATGGCATTGCGCAACAGAACTGAGTGCTGGGAGTTTATATATTATTTTTTGTAAATAGGCTATTGTTTTGTTATTTTTTGTACTTACTTATTTTTTTCATTTTTATTTAGTTTTACTGTAATTGAAGTACTTTTTCCGTTGCCTTTAGAAAAATGTTTTTTTCTAGGATTTATTAAATAAAAGAAAAACGTGTTTTTCAACTGAAAGTAAGGAGCAGCATTAAAACTTCAAACTAACAGAAATTGTTACGTGTATGAGGTGATTGCCCCCCTCAATACCTCGCTCTTCACGCTGAAGCGTTTCGGCTCTTTGAAAAAAGTTACTTATTGTTCTAATTAAACAAACCTTGTGTTTCAGGAGTCATATTTAAAGAATTGGGACAAAATTTAAACCTAAGCGTAAACTGCAAGGTGTTGAGGAAGTGGCAGCCCTTGTATAAAACTTAATTTTGGTTCTTTTTCAATCAATCAATCAATCAATTCATTTATTCAACAAATGAATTTACAACAAAAACACTTCAACATATACTCCCCCGTAAGGCTCTATGGCCATGAAAAAAAAAAACAAAAGAAAACAGGGAGAAACAAAAATGAAACAAATAAACTAACTAGACAAAAAATGAAAAAAGAGATAAACAAAAAACGAAACAAGAGAAAACAAGTAGAAATTTTGAACACAAGTCAAAAACGCCCTTTACAATAAACAATCCTAACCCAGGTTAGGGTTACCCATCCCCCCCCCCAAAAAAAAAAATTATAAACATAAAATATCAGGATATTAAAACAATTTTGAAAAATTCTTTTTAAACTAACAAACGAGTAACATTTTTGAGCTGAATCAGGTAGCCTGTTCCAAACGATATGACAAGCAGTTAATGGATTAAAGTCAGAGCTCACCGATAAAGTAAACAAAATATTAATATTCCTTGAATTGCGAAGGTGATGCGTAGAACTAACAATGACGAAAGAAGGAGTAGTTTGTAGGGCTGTGGGAACATCACAACGAAGTTGATGAAAATTGAATGACGCACAAGAAAGACTGTAGAGTGACCGCAAACCAAGTAAAGGGCTATTTAGGTTAGTTGTAGAATAATTGATTTTCTGTATAAGGCTTCTTGCTTCATCATAAGACTTAGATAGTGGTTTCAGAAAAGAAGAAAAAGTTGACATAAATATAGTAGGGCAATAAAAGACGTAGGGCTTTTTAACTTCCTACAAATTCCAAGACTCCTTCAGATCTTCATATTAATTACTCCAATATGATGCTTGAACAAAAGGTTTTCATCAAGAAGAATACCAAGGAATTTTATACCAAGGACAAATTTACTGGGACATCGAGACATAGTTATTGGGCCTCTAACAATGCTGAACAAAAAATTTATCTCAAAATCTAGATCAGAAGATTTTTGGAAAAAAGTGGCGTGGGAGGGGCCTAGTTGCCCTAAATATTTGGTCACTTAAAAAGGACACTGGAAATTTTCATTCTCCATTAGAAGTAGCCCTCTCCCGACGCTGTTGCTCCTTACTACAGTTCGTTACCACGAACTGTTTGATTTACAATGTTAATTTTGGATAAAATTTGAATATACTTCAAAAGATGGTTATGAATAGAAATTTTGGTAATAAGTTCTTGTTAGTATTACTACAAACGATTTTCAGTTGGATGGAAAGGAGTATCATGGTTTCTATGGATGGAAATTCTGTGAGACTTTTGATCTTTTACATAACTGAAGCCATTAAAACTTCTTCAATAGGATTTTCTTATCGATATAAACATTGTACACATTTTTTTTAAAACATTGAAAAACTTTATATAAATAAAAAAAAACATTTAAAATTGCTGAAAACTAAGTTCCCAGCAGTATTCGCTACCCCTAAGAAATTTCCTAGCGGTGCTGATGCTGGAATGCCTTGCCTGTTCAACTTTTGTACTGGTATATATGGGAACGTAACATTTTAGCTGTATAGAGAAATATTCAAATTAATTCTTACTCCCCCTACCTCTTCCAAAATTAACTGAAGCCTCGTGAAGAAAAAACAGTTTGTCCATTAAAATGTACGTTTTAGGAATCTGCCCTACACCCACCTATACAATTAATCCCCCCTTCATTATAGCTGATACGCAATTATAGATCAATGAACATAGTTTAATTTCACTACAGATAAAGCGAATTGACTTGGTTGAATTCAGTACTGCCACCGTTTGGCATTACTTAGTTTGAGACTGGGAAGCCTAAAATATAGTTATTTATGCTTCTAAATGAATTATCGTCTCAGAATTTTAAATTGATTGCAAATTCGTCCTCTTTGGGGTAAGTTCGTAGTTTGGTGCCCTAAAATGGCAGAAAAAAGACTGTCCCCTAACCCAATCTGTATGGTCATTTAAAACAGAGTTTTAAATTTACGTTCGAATTAACTCCCTCCAAATTATCTTGGACCTTCGGTTTGATAAAATTACCCCTTGGAATTAGAAAACAAATAAACATGCATCGACAATATTTCTTATTTCGTATATTCAATATTTCGTAGCCTAATTTCACTACAAATAAAGCGATTCAACTTAGTTGAATCCAGTACATCCACCGTGTGGCATTACTTCTTTTGAAACTGGGAAGCCCGAAATATAGTTATTGAGACTTTTAAGTCAATTAGCATCTCAGAATTTTAAAAAGATTGCAAATTCATCTTTTTCGATGTAATGTCGTAGTTTGGTGTCCTAAAATAGCAGAAAACAAGACTGTCCCCTGACCCAATCTGTATGGTCCTTAAAACAGGTTAACTGTTTTAACAATAAACTGAAAGAATTTTATATATTTAGAATTAGCATAAAAAGTGAATACTGCTGCTGTAGCAATTGTCATGAGAAATCCATTTTTCTTTCGGTGAATCCAAGCTACTTTTTAATTCTCGTTTTTAATCACAAGTTATTTGATAAGATTATATTGTGACGAAAATTTTTTTGAACCTGTTCATTTTATTTAGCTGAATAGGACAATAAAATAAAGAGGGTCAATTTGACAGCTGGATAGTAAGTTTAAATTTTGTTTATCTTTGACTATTATATTTTTTTTAATGTCCGAATATACAAGGGATTTAAGTTCGAGGGAGAGAATTGTCCTGTTATGAACTGGTACATTTTACTTGGTCATTATAAAGTCAAAACGTGGTATCTATGTAGGCAGGATGATTTTAAACTAATCTAGGGCATAGGAAATTGCATAAGGACAAGTCTAAATCTGTTATAACCTATGGAAGCAATGAATCTTTCTGTAATTTTGGTGTGAATTTGATTTTGTTTTAAGATTAGAATCAACATATTTAGATATACTATTGATTAAATAAATTCATCTCTTTGCCAGATATTCTTTTCGTTTGAAATTTACTGTTTTTTTTTTTTCATTTTACTTGGAATTTAATTGCACTTTTTATTTTAGATTTTTCCCAGAAGGTATTTTAAAACAAACTTATTCCTACGAAAACGATAAAATGAAATATATATCCCCTGTCATCCAACCATCACTACTATTTTGGCAGCCGCCCTCCCCCCTGAAAAATTTTCTGCTGCTACCCTTGCACATATCTACTTAATACTTTTGTTTCTATTTTTTTTCGTGTAAGAGTCATATTCACTTTCTTTGTGGAATTAATTTTAAAAAAAAAAAGGTTTTTAACGGAAAGTAAGGAGCGACATTAAAACTTAAAACGAACAAAAATTACTTCGTATATGAAAGTGGCTGATTCCTTATCAACGCCCCGCTTTTTACGCTAAAGTTTGACTCTTTCTCTTAACTCTACTTTTCAAAATAGTAAAAAATTTTAGCGTAAAGATTGGGGCGTTGATGAGGAAGCAGCCCCTTTTTATACGGAGTAATTTTTGCTCGTTTTAAGTTTTAATGTCGCTCTTTACTTTTCGTTAAAAAAACATGTTTTTTTTAATTAATAATTTCTGAACGTTTTTTAATCAATGTATGTTTTGATTTTGGCTCTCAGCAGATAAATAATTAAAACGAAATTTGCATATTTATTGTTTTGGCTAATTGGCTTTCTCATAGTTTTGATCGAATGATTTTGAGAAAAAAGGAGCGGGGGAGGAGGCCTAGTCGCCCTCAGATTTTTTGGTTACTTAAAAAGGTAATTAGAACTTTTGATTTTTACGAATCTTTTTATTTATAAAAGATATACGTAACTTACAAATTAGCTTACGTAACAAACTTTTGTATTCTCGTGTTTTTATTACGTATTTGAAAGGGGTTCACCCCCTCTTCAGTACCTCGCTCGTTACACTAAAGCTTAAATTCTGTCCCAATTTCTTGAGAATGAACCCTGAATCACAAAAGCCGTAGAATAAATGGTTGAAATTACTAAAAATGCTTTAGCGTAAATAGCGATGTTTTAAGAGAAAATGAGCCCATCATATGCTTAATAATTCTGTTCATTTTAAGTTTTAATGCTTTTCCTTGCTTTCACTTGAAAAACAATTTCATATTTATTTTTTCATTCTTTTCTTTTTTAAATAATGCTAGAGAATCCTGCGCTCCCTTCATGAAACTTTTCTTCCCCCTTGACAAATTCCTTCAAGGAAAGTTCCCCCAACATATCCCCCTATTCTCCCCCCTAACCTAAAATCCCTCAGAAAACGTCTGTGCACTTCCAAATAACCATTACTATATGTAAGCGCTCGCCAAAGTTTATAACTTGTGGCCCCTCCCAAGGGGACTATGGGGGAGTACGTCATCCCCAAAGACATAGTTGTAAGGTTTTTTGACAACGCTGAATAAAATGGCCATCTCAGAATTTGGATCCGGTGAATTTGGGAAAATTATTATCGGAGGAGGTGGCCTAGGTGCCCTCCAATTTTTTTGGTCACTTAGATATGGCACTAGAACTTTTCATTTCCATTAGAATGAGCCCTCTCGCAATATTCTAGGATCACAGGGTTGATACGATCACCCTTGGGAAAAAAAAAAAATAAATAAACACGTATCCGTGATCTGCCTTCTGGTAAAAAATACAAAATTCCACATTTTTGTAGATAGGAACTTGAAACTTCTACAATAGGGTTCTCTGAAACGCTGAATCTGATGCTGTGATTTTCGTTAAGATTCTATGACTTCTAGGGGTTTGCCCCCCTCAATGCCTCGCTCTTCACGCTGAAGCGTTTCGGCTCTTTGAAAAAAGTTACTTATTGTTCTAATTAAACAAACCTTGTGTTTCAGGAGTCATATTTAAAGAATTGGGACAAAATTTAAACCTAAGCGTAAACAGCAAGGTGTTGAGGAAGTGGCAGCCCTTGTATAAAACTTAATTTTGGTTCTTTTTCAATCAATCAATCAATCAATTCATTTATTCAACAAATGAATTTACAACAAAAACACTTCAACATATACTCCCCCGTAAGGCTCTATGGCCATGAAAAAACAAAAAAAAAACAAAAGAAAACAGGGAGAAACAAAAATGAAACAAATAAACTAACTAGACAAAAAATGAAAAAAGAGATAAACAAAAAACGAAACAAACAAAAAAAGTAGAGTACTTTCAACTTAATGCAAAAGAGAAAAATCCCCTGAATTAGAGAAAACAAGTAGAAATTTTGAACACAAGTCAAAAACGCCCTTTACAATAAACAATCCTAACCCAGGTTAGGGTTACCCATTCCCCCCCAAAAAAAAATTATAAACATAAAATATCAGGACATTAAAACAATTTTGAAAAATTCTTTTTAAACTAACAAACGAGTAACATTTTTGAGCTGAATCAGGTAGCCTGTTCCAAACGATATGACAAGCAGTTAATGGCTCACCGATAAAGTAAACAAAATATTAATATTCCTTGAATTGCGAAGGTGATGCGTAGAACTAACAGTGACGAAAGAAGGAGTAGTTTGTAGGGCTGTGGGAACATCACAACGAAGTTGATGAAAATTGAATGATCAGAATTTGGATCCGGTGAATTTGGGAAAATTATTATCGGAGGAGGTGGCCTAGGTGCCCTCCAATTTTTTTGGTCACTTAGATATGGCACTAGAACTTTTCATTTCCATTAGAATGAGCCCTCTCGCAATATTCTAGGATCACAGGGTCGATACGATCACCCTTGGGAAAAAAAATAAAATAAACACGTATCCGTGATCTGCCTTCTGGTAAAAAATAAAAAATTCCACATTTTTGTAGATAGGAGCTTGAAACTTCTACAATAGGGTTCTCTGAAACGCTGAATCTGATGCTGTGATTTTCGTTAAGATTCTATGACTTCTAGGGGTTGTTTTCCCCGATTTCCTAAAATAAGGCAAATTTTCTCAGGCTTATAACTTTTGATGCGTAAGATTAAACTTTATGAAACTTACATATTCAAAATCAGCATTAAAATGCGATTCTTTTGATTTAGCTATTGGTATCAAAATTCCATTTGTTAGAGTTTTGGTTACTATTGAGCCGGGTCGCTCCATACTACAGTTCGTTACCACGAACTGTTTGATCATTGGTGCATTTGGACATTAACAATCTATATATATAAAAATAAGTTGTCTGTGGATGGATGGATGGATGTGTCAGGTGACGTCACCTGAAAAAACTGGATTAGGTGACGTCAAAACTGAAAAAACTAAAAAAAGGCAAAAACTACAAAAAAAACTAAAAACTAATAAAAAAAATAAAAAAGCTAAAAAACTAAAAAAACTATAAAGGTAAAAACCAATAAAAAACTAAAAAAAAAACTGAAAAAACTAAAAAAAGGCAAAAACTACAAAAAAAAACTAAAAACTAATAAAAAAAGTAAAAAAGCTAAAAAACTAAAAAAACTAAAAAAACTAAAAAAAGGTAAAAAACTAAAAAAAATAAAAAATAAAAAAAAACTAAAAAAAAGGAAAAAACTGAAAAATAAGCTAAAATAAAGGTAAAAACCAATAAAAAACTAAAAAGAAAAAAAGGAAAAAACTAATAAATGACGACACTCAAAGAGAAAGCGACCAGGACAAAAGGAATGTTCGATTAGCAATCAACAAAGCACCGGGACACAGGGAGTATAAATGACGACCAGGACATAAGTAAAAAAAAAAAACTATCTATATATATAAAAATAAGTTGTCAAACTAAAAAAAGGCAAAAACTACAAAAAAAACTAAAAACTAATAAAAAAGCTAAAAAACTAAAAAAACTAAAAAAAAGGCAAAAACTACAAAAAAAACTAAAAACTAATAAAAAAAATAAAAAAGCTAAAAAACTAAAAAAACTAAAAAAACTAAAAAAAGGTAAAAAACTAAAAAAACTAAAAACTAAAAAAAAATAAAAAAAAGGAAAAAACTGAAAAATAAGCTAAAATAAAGGTAAAAACCAATAAAAAACTAAAAAAAAACTGAAAAAACTAAAAAAAGGCAAAAACTACAAAAAAACTAAAAACTAATAAAAAAAGGAAAAAACTGAAAAATAAGCTAACATAAAGGTAAAAACCAATAAAAAACTAAAAAGAAAAAAAGGAAAAAACTAAAAAAAAATTTCATCTAAAAAACTAAAAAAAACTAAAAAAGGTAAAAACTAAAAGAACTAAAAAAGAAAAAAATAAATGACGACACTCAAAGAGAAAGCGACCAGGACAAAAGGAATGTTCGATTAGCAATCAACAAAGCACCGGGACATAGGGAGTATAAATGACGACCAGGACATAAGTAAAAAAAAAAATTAACAAAACTAAAAAGAAGGTAAAAACTACAAAAAAACTAAAAAGAAAAAAAAACTAAAAACTAATAAAAAAACTAAAAAATCTAAAAATCTAAATAAACTAAAAAAGAAAAAAAAAGGAAAAAAATAAAGGAGAAAAACAAAACTAAAAAACGAATGTATATACAGACCGGGACACCGGGATACAAATGACGACCGGGACACAGGGAATATAAATGACGACCGGGACACAGGGACACAACTACAACGGGGACACCGGAGGAAACAGGGGGATGTAAATGACGACCGGGACACCGGGACAGGGAATGGTCGATTAGCAATCACCATCAACAAAGCTCAAGGGCAATCATTAGAATCATGAGGTATAGATCTGAATACAGATTGTTTTCCCATGGACCATTATATGTTGCATGTTCAAGAGTCGGTAAACCTGACAATCTATTTATATGCAAAGACAATGGGACAGCAAAGAATGTTGTATATTCGCAAGTTTTACGTAGTTAAAACCATATATATATATATATCTATCTATATTCACAGGTGGGACATAGGGACACAACTACAATGGCGCGTAACTATTATGGCGCGTAACGACTTACGCGCGCGGGGGGGCTTGGGGGGGGCGCGAAGCGCCCCCACCAACTAGTAACATAATAACAGTACATGGAGTTGTACACGTCAATAAATTTAAGAGGACACAAGCTTACAGATGAGAAAAACTTGAAAAGAAAACAGAGATGAGCATTTCACATACATGATAATAAGGGCTGAAAAATCTACAGTAAAGTTTTCTTATGTTCTGAAGTCAGAGGCGTCATTTTCATCCAATAATCTTAACCGTTTTAGGTTCCCTTGCCCTTTTTCGAAAATCGAGCATATTTTCTCTGGTTTAGGGTCCGCAGTAGCAGCCGACCTGGAAGACCAACGAAGATATGGCAAAGCAATTTCAGATATGATATTCTATGCCTTCTCAATCAAGGATGTGAACGAGCATCACATTTGAAACTGATCTATGAATGCTTGAAGGAGAGGGCCCTAACATTACCAATGAGGATATGCAAGACATAGTTCAAAGTCAGTCAATTTTTAGCTATGTCTTTTCAATAATGTACATAAAAAATGCTTTCTGCTAAATCCTTTATTTAATATCAAAAGGGAACTGGTGATGCAAAATAGTACAATGGCTAACGTGCAAGAATTTTCTTTGGAATGGTATCTAAAATTTCTTTAAGTTCTTTTAAGTATTGCAAAGAACTTGTTGTCTTCACCTTATTATGCTTAAATATTCTTAGTCGAGTGGTAAAAGGCTGCCCTACCACATGAGTGTCTACTAATTGATCCAAAAAATACTACATTTCCTGGGTTACATTCATTACCTTAAAATTATTGCTCATATGTAAATAATAATTTAACTGACAAAGATAATTTAACTAACAAAGATAATAATAAAAAACAATACCAAAAATGAAACCATTCTTGTCAACTACGCCTTTGCCCACATTCATCACAGTAGTGGTATCCCATGCGTTTATTTTTAGATCTAGAAGGGGCTTATTTGATTAGATATTGAAAGTTTCTTTACTCTTTTTATGGACCGAATGGGAGGCCATAGACAAAAAGGAGTTCGCCATGTTTGAAATACCAAACATATTCATAAAAGTCTTTGGGGGTTCTCTGCCTTCCTGACTTTGCCATTTGCTCAACTACTTTTTCGGCAATCGACTGGAATTTTAAATTTTAGCATAATATGAGAGGTATGGACAAGGAGAAAAACCCCGTCACCCCATATACATAATAATATCTGATCACTTTCAGTTTTAATGTTACTCCTTACTTTAAATAAGAAAAAAATTTCTCTTTAATAGCATACGGAGAAAAACACGATTTCTCCAAATTAATGACTATTCCTCGGCAAGAGGGTAATTAAATTGAAAAAAATCATTTCTTTTAACTGAAAGTAAGCAACAACGTTATACTTTATGTAAAGAGATAATATTCAAAAGAGAAAACACTGCCAGGAAATTTGGCTCCACAACCGAGGAAAAAATACCCCCTCTCCACGGAAAATGGCTTAGATGATTGGATATCAGTGACAATTTACCACGGACAATTACCGTTGGCATCTCAATACGTACACTGGGTTTATAAAGAAACACAGTAGACAGAATATAAGAATTTTGTTTGGAAAGTCTGGCAAATTTCCTTAGTGTAAAATTTTCAATGAAAAGTTCGTCCCCGAAAAACTCGTTCCATAGAAAAGATTCGTCCCACGAAAAATCTCACTGGTGGAAAATTCAGTCCCCCCACCACCAAAAATTATGGGATGGATCCAGGATTGCTGCACTAGAGCCTATCTTGTAAAATGTTTGATTCACTACACGGATGCTGCCAGAGGCTGAAAACGAAGCTAAAACCAATTTGAGTCCCCTTATTTTAACAGCAAGATTCCATTTCGGGTTTTCTCCCGAAAAACCTCTAATTTTTGAAGGATTTTTCACGAATTTTAAAAATCAGCAGTAGAATCTAAGCATCCAGGTTGCAAAAGGAACTCAAATGTCAGTAACAGCTAAGGGATTTGAATTGAAACCTTCAGTGACGGTAGGGGAAAATATTGACCTAACCAAAAGACACTATTTGTTTCCATGTTGTGAAAAGGAAGTATCTGTAATACCCCAGCTACGATTAAAAGTGTAATTTCATGGATTTAGGGACACTGCTAAGACTTTGAGGAAATATTGAACTGGAAATGTTTCTAAATTTTTAATCAAGGAGGGGAAACAAAAGACTCATAGAAGAGAATAAATTTTGTGAAAAAATTCCCAGGAGTTATGCTATCAAACCAATAATGGTAGAGAATATCGAGAAAAATCTCATTTGAAGGGAAATTAAAGTGCTGTCACCCTATTTAGGTACCCAAGAGTATTGTAAAAACAGCAATACAATTAATAAGATAAAATATTGTAAAATTTAATAAGAATAATGCTAGTAAAATTTAGATAAAATTTGTAAACAAAAATTTGCTTCTGGATAATACGAATTAGCAGAAAAAAATAGAAAGAACAAAGTTGGAATTTCAGAACTGGAAACTATTGTAATAAAAAATGTTGCTCTGTTTCTAACTAAACGACAATGCTAGCCTCCATTAACATAAAAAAAGTATCAAATTTATTAACATTAAACTATATTTCTAATAAAATTATCTTTGAGCAAAAATCTGTATAAAAATGTAAAAAATCAGTTACAAACTTCGTCGGGTCTATTTTTAAAATTCTTAGTAATCGCTGAGCCCTCTTCAGTATAATTGCTGAGATTACAATATTTTAAACATGCCACACGAATAGATGCATAGCCTTCCAATACATATAGGATGGCTTATATAAAATGTCTATAGGTTTGCTAACATAAACATTTGAATAATGTTGTTTTCACTTTGGTGACCATGCGTCAAAGGGTCACTATGCGTTTCGTTAGGATCTTTCAGGGCAACTGAAATTTCTGTGCAACCTTTCCTAATATCCAAGCTAAAAAGGCCTGTAAGAAAACTTGTATAAATATTTCTAAAGGAATTCCGTGTCATGTTTTCACTATGTTCAGTATGTGCTGTATGAATATTGTTTTCAACTGTGTCCTTTCGTATATCAGTTTGGCCTTCTTCAATGTCTAGACCAAAAAGTCCTTTGATTAAACTAATGAACATATTTTGAGAATATTCTTTCGTCGAGTTATTACTTGGTTCTCTACGTACTGACTGATTACTTAGTTCCTTCTAAATTTACACATAAACATATTCTTGATATTAATCATGCAAATTAGATATCATGCTTAATAGATTATTAAGCTGATTTGACACAATATTAAAACAAAAAGGAAATAATTAACCATAAAGAATATGAATTAACTAGATTTGAAAAACCGAAAAACTTTGAAAATGATGACTGATATTTTACAAGGGAGTCTAGGACTTTCGAAAATCTAAAATTTATCTGATTTTTCTGATCTTATGATTCTTTTATATTCTTTGCAAATAATTCTGTTTTTGAGAAGAGAATTGCTGCTCTCCCCAATTCTATTCCTGCATGGGACTAAATAAAAAAATAAAAAAAATCCACTGAAAGTAAGGAGCACAATGAAAACTTAAACCAAAAGAAAATTATTACGCACATGGGGGGGGGAGTCATCCCCTCGTCAATATCTCACTCTTTGTGCTAAAGTTCGTATTTTGTTCCAGTTCTTTAAGAATGACCCCTGAATCGCAAAGGCCATTTAATTAGAATAAATGGCTCTCTTGAAAGTACTACCTTTGAAAGTACTGTCTTTTGAAAGTAAGAACCCCCTCATATACGTAATAATTACTGTGTGTTGGAAGTTTTAATGCTGCTCCTTCCTTTCAGTTGAAAAATCTTGTTTTTATTTATTTAATATCTGATCGTTTTTTCTAAAAAAATGCTGAGAAAACCAGCGCCCCTTCACGGAAAATTCTCTTCCCCAATGAAAAATTACTCCATGGAAAGATCCTCCAAAGTAACCTCATTCCCCCCAACCAGAAAAAGTCCCCCTTGAAAATGTATGTAAACTTCCTAATAACCAATACTATATATAAACAATGGGCAAAGTTAATAACTTACAGCCCTTCTTTCGGAGACTTTTGGGGATTAACTAGCCATCAGAGATAAAGTTACTAGATTTTTTGACGATGTTGAACAAAATGGTTATCTCTAAATTTCGATCCGACGTCTTTGGGGAAAGGATGTGCGTGGGAAGGGCCTAATTGACCTCCAGTTTCATTGGTCGCTCAGAGAAGGCTCTAGAACTTTTAACTTTACGTTTGAATGAGTACTCTCCCGACATTTTAGGACCACTGGGCAAATACGATCACCCCTGGGGAAAGAAAAACAAAACAAATAAACTCGTATCCGTAATCTTTCACGGATACGCATTCAGCATATCAGAGAACCCTGGTATAGAAGTTTCAAGCGCCTATCTATAAAAATGTGGAACTTAATATTTTTGCCAGAAGACCGATCACGGGTGTGTGTTTATTAGTTTTTTTATTTGTTTTTTTTTCCAGGGGTCATCGTGTCGACCAGGTGGTCCTAGAATGTTGCAAGATGGCTCATTCTAATGGAAATTAGAGTTTCTAGTGTCCTTTTTAAGTAACAAAAAAATTGGAGGGCACATAGGCTCCCTCCCACGCTTATTTTTTTCAAAGTCAACGAATCAAAATTTTGAGATAGCCATTTTGTTGAGTCCCGCGGGGGAGGGGCTTAAAGTTACAAACTTTGACCAGTTTTTACATGCAGTAACGGTTATTGGGAAGTGTACAGACCTTTACAGGGGATTTTTGGTTGGAGAGGAGGTTGAGGGGAGAGGGCTATGCGGGAGGATCTTCTCTTAGAGGAATAGTCATGGTGGGGAGAGAAATTCTATGAAGCGGGTGCAGGATTTTCTAGCATTATTTTGGACTTCGAAGAAAATCTTACTGTGGAGGGAGGATTTTTGGTATGATTTGAAAAACGATTAGAAATCAAAAAGCAAAAACAATTCTTTTTCAAACGAAAGTAGGCTTAAAACAACTTTTTAGGTGGAATTATCACTAGAAGTTTTTATGGGGAATATTCAGCAGGGATAAAATTGCCTGGGGGAGGAAATTTTAAGTGGGAGAAACTTTCCAAGGAGATATTTTCTGGGGCTGGGGGATTGTCCATGGAGACAAAAGATGGATTTTTCCGCATTATTTGAAAAACGACCAGAAATTGAATAAGAAATAACTAATTTTCCACTAAAAGTAATGAGCAACATTAACGAACAGAAATTATCCCGAATGAGAGGATGGATCCCCCATCCACCCCCCCCCCGCGCGCGTAAGTCGTTACGCGCCATATTAGTTACGCGCCATTGTAGTTGTGTCCCTGTGTCCCACCTATGAATATAGATAGATATATATATGTTTTTTTTAACTACGTAAAAGTTGCGAATATACAACATTCTTCCTGTCCCCTTGTTTGTGCATATAAATAGATTGTCAGGTTTACCGACTCTTGAACATGCAGCATATAATTGTCGATGTGAAAACAGTCCATATTCAGATCTATACCGTTTTTTATAATGAATGCCCTTGAGCTTTTTTGATGGTGATTGCTAATCGAATATTCCCTGTGTCCCCGTAGTCATTTTTATATCCCCCAGTGCCCCCTCGTCGTCCCCGTTGTATTTGTGTCCGTGTGTCCCGGTCTGTAATTTTTCTTTGAGTGTCCTGGTCGTCATTTGTATGCTTATAATGACGTCATATACAAACCCTCTATTTACGAAAAAAACATACAAAAAAACAAACATGCATACTACTTATATATATATATATATATAATATATATATATATATATATATATATATGTATGTATATATATATATATATATGTATATATATATATATATATATATATATATATATATATATATATATATATATATATATATATATATATATATATATATATATATATATATATATATATATATATATATATATAGATACTAGCTAGCTTCGTGCCAAATCAACACCTAGTTGACTCTACTGGTCTCAACAGGTTGACTCTAGTTCGGCATTGTGGTGACATACATGAGAGAAAAATTTTCAAGTATAGTTAAAAATTTTCAAGTAAACAACTGTAAACCAATGTGTGTTCCCCGGGGAGACCCTTCAACAAGGTTGACTCTAGTTCTGTAGTTTTCGTCATTTATATATCCCCTCTGTGCCCTTCCGTTGTCCCCGTTGTAGTTATGTCCCTTTGTCCCGGTCGTCATTTATATTCCCTGTGTCCCGGTCGTCATTTGTGTCCTGGTCTGTAATTTCTCTTTGAGTGTCCTGGTCGTCACTTATATTCCCTGTGTCCCAGTCGTCATTTCTTTCCCGGTCAATAATTTCTCTTTGAGTGTCCCGGTCGTCATTTATATTCCTTGTGTCCTGGTGTCCCGGTCTGTAACGTTATTTAGTCTTCAGTGGATCAGGTGGTGCAGCCAGTTGAGGAAATTTAACTTTTCCTGTGGCGCAACACATTCTCATTGTTTCAGCATTAAATTTCAAGGCCCAGAAATAGGGATAAATTTAAGACATAGTCCCGATTTGAACACATCTACTCAAACTATAATCATCGACTGGGCTGTACCTGAATGCCAGGCAATAATTTTGACGTTGCTCTTGTGATTCCTAGGCACGCTTTCTTTTGGCATTATCTCTTTGAGCCTCAAGCCTGTTGTCACGTTGTTCTTGTGATTCCACGGCACGATTTTTTTTCTTACTTTCTCTTTGAGACGCAAGCCTGTTTTCATGATGTTCTTGTGATTCCTCGGCACCCTTTCTTTTCTTACTTTCTCTTATAGCTGCAAGCCTTTTGGCATTAGCTCTTTGAGCCACTTCCTCGGCTGTTTCTTCTGCCACTGTAGGATTTATACTAAAATTTCTCTTTGAATTAACTCTTTGAGCAGCTTCCTCGGCTGTTTCTTCTGCCATTGTAGGCTTTATACTAAAATTTCTATTTGAATCCCCCCTTATATACTTAAAATGACGCCATATACAAAGTCTTATATACTTATAATGACATCATATACATACAAACAAGCAAAAATACAACTTATTTTTATATATATAGATTCATGGTTGCTGGCAGGGTGGGGGGGATGATAAAATAATCTTAAGGAACCTAAAAAAAAGAGAGCCAAAAAGGGAAAAACCATGGAAAAAATGTGTGTTGTTCCATTTTTGGCTGCTTGCCAATAGACTTCGACCCTAAAAACTTTTCGGTTTTCCACAAACATTTTTTTTTACGATTTGGCTAGAGTAACAAACAAAAATTCATTATTGTAATGAAAATTAGATAAATAACGATCATTGTGAGTAACGAAAGTAGAAGAGCATAAATATTGATAGCACTAAATCAAAGAACAAGCTTTTTATGGTGATCCTAAATATGTATTTGTTTGTTAGTAATTAGTGCAGTTAATAGTGTATAAAAAAGTTCGTATAACTATAGAAAACACTTAATAACACAAAACACTTGAAAACACTTGAAAGGAGAACTACTTAATAAGGGGTAATTTCAGTAAAAAATATGCCGTCAACTTTTGCTTGCATTGCAAGAGCATCCATGAGTTGATGCATGAAGCCACTATGATCAGAAATGTTTTCCCTGAACGGAATGCTGAGAATTTTTGTATTTGCCCCCTGAACGGATACGATTTTTTTTTGTGCTTTATTATCTTTCTTTCCAGGAGTAATTGTATTCATCTAGTTATCACTTTGAAAAAGACTAATTTTTTACAGTTATGAAGCAAAAAAAATGTCAAATATATTGGTTTTGGTATTAAAAATTAAATTGAACATGTTGAATTAAAAAAAACTTTGTTTAGAGAGAAATTGTTACGAGTGTGAGGGGATTGCCCCCCCCCTCAATGCCTCGCTCTTCACGCTGAAGCGTTTCAGCTCTTTGAAAAAAGTTACTTATTGTTCTAATAAAACAAACTTTGTGTTTCAGGAGTTATATTTAAAGAATTGGGACAAATTTAAACTTAAGCGTAAACAGCAAGGTGTTGAGGAAGTGGCAACCCTCCTTATATAAAAATTAATTTCTGTTATTTTACAACAAAAACACTTCAACATAGACTCTTCCGTAAGGCTCTATGGCCATGAAAAAAAAAATAGGGAGAAACAAAAATGAAACAAATAAACAAACTAAACAAAATATGAAAAAAAACAGATAAACAAAAAACGAAACAAACGAAAAAAGTAGAGTACTTTCAACATAATGCAAAAGAGAAAAATCCCCAGAATTAGAGAAAACAAGTAGAAATGTTGAACACAAGTCAAAAACACCCTTTACAATAAACAATTCTAACCCAGGCTAGGGTTATCCATTCCCCCCTCCCCCAAAAAAATTATAAACATAAAATATCAGGACATTAATACAATTTTGAAAAATTCTTTTGAAACTAGCAAAAGAGTAACATTTTTGAGCTGAATCAGTTAGGCTGTTCCAAACGATATGACAAACAGTTATTGGATTAAAGTCAGAGCTCACCGATGAAGTAAACAAAATATTAATATTCCTTGAATTGCGAAGGTGATACGTAGACCTATCAGTGACGAAAGAAGGAGTAGTTTGTAGGGCTGTGGGAACATCACAACTAAGTTGATGAAAATTGAATGACGCACAAGAAAGACTGTAGAGTGACCGCAAACCAAGTAAAGGGCTATTTAGGTTAGTTGTAGAACAATTGGTTTCCTGTATAAGCCTTCTTGCTTTATCATAAGACTTAGATAGTGGTTTCAGAAAAGAAGAAAAAGTTGACATTAATATAGTAGGGCAATAAAAGACGTAGGGCAGAACTAAGCAATGGAACAGAATTTTTAAAACTGATCCAGGAAAATATTTTTTAACTTCCTACAAATTCCAAGACTCCTTCAGATCTTCATATTAATTACTTCAATATGATGCTTGAACAAAAGGTTTTCATCAAGAAGAATATCAAGGAATCAGAAATATTGATCCTTAGGTCTACTGAGAGAACCCCTTGAAAGGTGGATTTCGGTTAACTGAGGGCAAGCCAGAGAAATATAGGAAAAAAATAAAAAAACTTGACGTCGTAACATTTAGGGCAAGGCAATTAGCATCGAACCAAAGAATGACTCTCTCAAAAAGGTTCCCTTACCCGGAGCGATTGCCATCCACATCTCCACCTGTAAAATTGAATCGTCAAAGAGAAAGCGATACATATAAACAAATTTCGTACAGAAATTCTGACAAAGTAACCCAGTGTGAAATTTCTCCTGAAAATTTCAATCCCTAGAACTTCCCTTTCCAGAGAAAATTCTACCCATGCAAAATCCTCTCAGCATAAATTTCGTCCTCCACTTCCCACCCGAAACATGTATGCAGACTTCCCAATAACAAATAAAACAATGGGAAAATTTTATAACTTAAAACTTTTCCCCAGGGGATATACGGGGTCTTTTTATCTCCAGTTATTGGGACAAACTTACTGGGACATCGAGACATAGTTATTGGGCCTCTAGCAATGCTGAACAAAAAGTTTATCTCAAAATCTAGATCAGAAGATTTTTGGGAAAAAGTGGCGTGGGAGGGGCCTAGGTGCCCTACAATTATTTGGTCACTTAAAAAGGGCACTGGAACTTTTCCTTCTCCATTAGAAGTATCCCTCTCCCGACGGTGTTGCTCCTTTCTACAGTTCGTTACCACGAACTGTTTGATTTACAATGTTAATTTTGGATAAAATTTGAATATACTTCAAAAGATGGTTATGAACAGAAATTTTGGTAATAAGTTCTTGTTAGTATTACTACAAACGATTTTCAGTTGGATGTAAAGGAGTATCATGGTTTAAATGGATGGAAATTCTGTGAGACTTTTGATCTTTTAAATAACTGAAGCCATTAAAACTTCTACAATAGGATTTTCTTATCGATATAAACATTGTACACATTTTTTTAAAAACATTGAAAAACTATATATAAATAAAAAAAACATTTAAAATTGCTGAAAACTAAGTTCCCAGCAGTATTCGCTACCCCTAAGAAATTTCCTAGCGGGGCTGATGCTGGAATGCCTTGCCTGTTCAACTTTTGTACTGGTATATATGGGAACTTAACATTTTAGCTGTATAGAGAAATACTCAAATTAATTCTTACTCCCCCTATCTCATCCAAAATTTAACTGAAGCCTCGTAAAGAAAAAACAGTTTGTCCATTAAAATGTACTTCTTAGGAATCTGCCCTACACCCACCTATACAATTACTCCCAATTCATTATAGCTGATACGCAATTATAGACCAATGAACATAGTCTAATTTCATTACAGATAAAGCGAATCGACTTGGTTGAATCCAGTACTGCCACCGTGTGGCATTACTTAGTTTGTGACTGGGAAGGCTAAAATATAGTTATTTATGCTTCTAAATGAATTATCGTCTCAGAATTTTAAATTGATTGCAAATTCGTCCTCTTCGGGGTAAAGTCATAGTTTACTACTACTACTACTACTAATAACTCACTGCAGCACCAAGCCGCCTGAGGCCAACACAGCTACTCACGCTCCTCCTCCAACCTAATCTATTTAAAGCCTCCCTCTTTACACCCTCCCAGGAAGTTCCCATTTCCTTTAAATCCTTATTTATGACATCCTCCCAACCCAGACAAGGACGACCTGCTTTCCGTGTAGCCCCAGACGGTTGGCCAAAAAGGACAATCTTCGGTAATCTGTCATCCTTGATCCGTAGAACGTGGCCTAGCCATCTCAACCTTTCTTTCATTATAGCCCCAGAAAGCGGGATTGAACCACACTTTTCGTACAACCTACTGTTTGAAATACGGTCAGTCAGCCGGGTACCCAGAACAATCCGTAGGCAATTTCTCTGGAAAACATCTAGTAAATTTTCATCTGCTTTTTGGAGTGTCCATGCTTCAGAGCCATATTTGACCACTGCCATCACTGTAGCTTCCAATATTCTAATCTTGGTTTGTAGGCTTATCTTTCCATTCTTCCAAACTTTTTTTAACTGTGAAAAAACACCCTGAGCTTTAGCTATTCTACTTTTAACATCTTCACTGCTCCCACCATCTTTACTAATAATACTACCAAGGTAACTGAAGCTCCCAACCTGATCAATCTTTTCGTTACCTAAGGTCACCTGTTCATCTTCACTTATTCCTAGCCTTAGTGACTTAGTCTTCTTAACATTAGTTTTCAAGCCTATTTTAGCACCCTGAACTCGCAATACCTCTAAAAATTCATTCATTTTGCTCACACTTTCATCTAATATGCTTAAATCATCAGCATAATCTAAGTCCAGGAGCGTTCTTCCTCCCCATTTGATTCCATGGTCTCCAATTGCCTTTCCTGTGTTCCTTAAGACGAAGTCCATCAAAATGATCCATATAAAGGGGGATAGAACACAACCCTGCTTAACTCCTGATTTAATACAAAACCAGTTGCTAACCTCATTTCCTACCTTAACCGCAGCAGTATTATTCTCGTACATAGCGCAAATCACTTTAATGTATTTTTCTGGTATACCATATAACGATAAGACCTTTGTTAACGCTGTTCTATCAACAGAATCGAAAGCTTGCTCATAATCGATAAAACTAAGGACCAAAGGTGTTTGACAACGAAGGGACTTCTCAATTATTAACCTAAGAGTGAAAACATGGTCGACACATCCTCTACCTTTTCTAAAACCGCATTGTTCTTCCCTTAAAACTTTGTCTACAGCATGTCTCAGTCTAAAAAGTATCATATTACTCAGTAATTTGCTACCTACAGAGACCAGACTAATGCCTCGATAATTACGACATTCACTCTTGTCACCTTTCTTATACAGTTGTTTAATTAAGGTTTTCCTAAAATCATTAGGTACTTCCCCTTTTTCAAAAATCATGTTCATAATCTTCAGTAGCTTATTCCTAACCTCAGAGCCACCATATTTAAGGAACTCATTAATCATACTATCAGCACCTGGGGCCTTATTATTTTTTAATCCTTCTAGTACTGTCGCTAATTCTTCCTCACTAAACAAATCTTCCTTCACATCCAAGGTATCACAAACTTTTTCATTTTCATCTATATCTTTTCCTGCAACTGTATCTCGGTTTAGCACATTCTCAAAATGTTCCACCCATCTTTCTTTAACTTTTTCCTTATCACTAATTGTGGCCACATTTCTATCTTTAACTGGGACTAGTCCGGATCGGCTACTCCCTTTCAATTTATTAACATGCCAGTATAATATTTTACTATTATGCCGTCTAGCCGCATCTTCCAGATCCTCAGCAATTTTATCCATCGCCTCCATTTCACATCTCCTTAGTTCATATTTTAATGCTTTCTCCACTTTCTTTACATTCCTTTTGTTTTCATACGACCTATCGCTCAGATAATTCTTATACAAACCCCTTCTACTCTCTATTAAACCTAAAGCTTTTCACTAATATTCCTAGTTGCTGTCTTAGCACTCTTCCCTAGGACACCATCAGCAACTTCACAAATTGTTTTTCTGAAATTATTCCATCCATCTTCCACATTGTCAAATTTTAAACCCTCAAGTTTAGTACTCAACTGTTCCTGGAATTTTTTTCTCAAATTAACATCCTGAAGTCTACCAACATCCTAACTTTCCGGGAGGGAGTTACTCTTCCGAAATTTCAGCTTTAAATTAACCTTAGACACTACTAGATGGTGATCTTTACTTTTAACGTCAAGAACGGCACTCCTATACACCCTAGTATCTTGTATTGATCCTGCTAGTCTTCTGTTTACAATAACATAATCAATAAGGTTTGCTGTCTTACCATCACGTGAATACCATGTCAACTTATGGGCCATTTTGTGACCAAACACCGTATTGGTTATAACTAGGTTGTTATACCTACAAAATTGCAAAAGCCTATAGCCATTACTGTTTTCTTTTCCTACACCAAATTTACCTAGGCTAGGATACCATCTATCCCTATTTCTACCAACCTGGACATGAAAATCTCCTAGCAAAAACACCATATTTCTACCTGGTACCCTCTCTATTTGCTCCTGTAACTGTAAGTAAAATTCATCTGAGTCACTAGTATCTCCATCAGTTGGTTCAATGGGGGCATATACTACTATAACTGATACCCTAAATTTTTTAGTCATAAAATGAGCAATTAGTATTCTATTATTAATACCTTCCCAGCCTAAACAAGACTTAGCAGCTTCCTTATTCATCATGAGCCCTACTCCCTGTCTATGTACCCCATCCTTCCTTCCTGAGTAAACAAATTCTATGTCACCTAATTTCATGCTTCCTACCCCTGGGATATGAGTTTCTGAAACTCCTAATAAATCCAGTTCAAACCGTCTGAATTCGCCAGTCAAAAAGTCGATGCGATAGTCATTTTTTAACGTCGTAAAATTCCAAGTTCCAATTTTCATGTTCTTTAAATCTTTGAAATTATTTTGGCCTCAAGAAAAGCAGTGATCCCGGATACCAGTGCAGGATGGGGACCAACATATCTTCTCAAGTCTACACCGAAGCGCTTAAGCCAGCTTAGAACCGGACAGCAAGAAGTCCCTGGGACCTCCAGTAAGTTGGAGGCTTTGTGCAATCCTGGGCCCATCTTGGTCACAACATGGTTTTCAGCACTTGGCGATGCTCTTCTATCAACAAGAGTCGAAATCCTGCACAGACAGTCCCAAGCCTATTACCTCCGACTCATTATATATTCATGCCTACAAATATTATGCTACTACGGGGAGGCAGCCCATAGTAGATAAATTAGCTAGGAAGAGGTTTTTCAGCCCGAAAATGCCCATCAAAACAAACCAAGCCCAGAAAATTATCCAATAATCAGAATCCCGTACGAGTGCTGTGTTGTTTACTAGGCTATAATTTCCTCGAGGGGCGCCACTCCTCAAGTGGGAAAAATTGACCGCAAGTTTCCCAGTCTTGCAGGTACCCCGAAAGGTCGAGGCAGCCCTTTACAGAGGCCGTTGTCCATAAATTTGGATCTTACGCCCTGCCGCAGTTGTCCTCCTATAGAGGATCCTCCCACGATGGTGTTCTGCTTCACCATGCAATTTAACCCATTACTGGGAGAAGGTTTGTAACTCATCTGACGCGTGAACACGGCAGTTGGCCCTGCTGAGTGTACATTTGAGGGGCCTTCTTCCTTTTCCACCTGAAATTATGACCCCCAGGGGAGGGTTTCCCAGTTTCTATTATGGGCCCCACTGGGACAAGGTCCTACTTGGTCTAAGCCTCCTATGGAGCTACTCTACCTATCTATAGGGCTTTCCCCTATCTGTTGTCCTCCACAAAAATCTAGCATGATTATCTAATAATTTTACTAACTAATGCAACTAATAAATAGTTGCAGTAAATTGCAACTTTAATTATTGTTATTATTGTTACTACTATTATTGTTAATATTATTACAATTATTATTACTATCATTAGTATTATTACTATTACTTTATTATCATAATCTAGTGACACAAAATTCAAAAACTAGCAGTAAAAGGAAAACCAATGATGCATCTAAAAGTACAAAAACCTTATGAAACAATGTTTAAACTAAAGTTTTTCTTTGTAGGGCTTTTCAGTCCTTTTTATGATGTTATTGTCTCCCAATATTTTTACTTGTCACTGAGGTAAAAAAAAGCTACCAACTTTTTAATCTCAGCCTTAGACATAAAACTTTCTCTGATATTCTGGATACAACAGATTCTGATTGCAAAAGGACTAAACAAAAATATGCACTTAAGGTAATAGCACTATGTAATTTTCAGATCATATGGAGTGTAATCTTGTGATATTTATGTTCCCCATGAACATAAATATCTTAAAGAGCCCCAGTGTTTTGGAAAAAATTGTTGGCCACAAACCTAGCTTTAGTGACCAAATTCTAGAAAATGTCAATTCATGGACTTGTTCTCATTCCAAATTTAAAAATTGGTATTTTAAAATACAGATATGGATTTAAAAATTTGAACAAAAATTACCTGTTTTTGATGCTAGTCAAATACCCAATTCAATACATGTCAAAATACTTGGGGAATGCTTATGGGCAGATCCTGGTGTATTCAATATACCTATTCTTTTTACTTTATTTCTTTGTTTCTCTTCAACTCTTGTTATAGTGTAAATTTATAAAACACTATTCAGATAGTAGAAGCAAAAAACTGAAAAAATTGTCTCAAGCATAGAAACAAAATTGGATAATCATATGGATAGTAATCTTGTGGCCTAGGTCATATGACGTTTTCCTCTGACCCAATCTGTATGGTCATGTAAAACAGAGTTTTAAATTTACGTTCGAATTAACTCCCTCCAAATTATCTTGGACCTTCGGTTTGATAAAATTACCCCTTGGAATAAGAAAACAAATAAACATGCATCGACAATATTTCTTATTTCGTATATTCAATATTTCGTAGCCTAATTTCACTACAAATAAAGCGATTCAACTTAGTTGAATCCAGTACATCCACCGTGTGGCATTACTTCTTTTGAAACTGGGAAGCCCGAAATATAGTTATTGATACTTTTAAGTCAATTAGCATCTCAGAATTTTAAAAAGATTGCAAATTCGTCCTTTTCGATGTAATGTCGTAGTTTTGTGTCCTAAAATAGCAGAAAACAAGACTGTCCCATGACCCAATCTGTATGGTCCTTAAAACAGAGTTTTAAATTTACGTTTGAATGAGCTCCCTCCCCATTTTCTTGGACAGTCGGTTTGATACAATAACCTCTTGGGAAAAAACAAATAAACATGCATCGACGATGTTTCTTCTGAAAAAAAACGAAAATGCATATTTTGAAGCTTGAAGCTTGAAAGTCTCTTCGGTAGGGTTCTTTGATATGATGTATCTAATAAAAGGCTTTTCAATAAGACTGCTTTTTTTGGGTGTTTCTACTTTTTTCAAAAATCCGACAGGTCGATGCGATCACCCTTGGAAAAAAAAATAAAATAAACACGTATCCGTGATCTGCCTTCTGGTAAAAAAAATACAAAATTCCACATTTTTGTAGTTAGGAGCTTGAAACTTCTACAATAGGGTTCTCTGAAACGCTGAATCTGATGCTGCGATTTTCGTTAAGATTCTATGACTTCTCTGGGTTGTTTCCCCCGATTTCCTAAAATAAGGCAAATTTTCTCAGGCTCGTAACTTTTGATGCGTATGATTAAACTTTATGAAACTTACATATTCAAAATCAGCATTAAATGCGATTCTTTTGATTTAACTATTGGTATCAAAATTCCATTTTTAGAGTTTTGGTCATTTTCATCCAATAATCTTAACCGATTTAGGTTCTCTTGCCCTTTTTCGAAAATCGAGCTTATTTTCTCTGGTTTGTAAATGTTCATACGATCATTGGCCTTAATGAGTTTTTTATCACTAATATTGCAATATAAAAACTAGATAAACACAAATGGCACTATTTCTGTTTAATGGATGCTGTGAAGTTCCTGGGTAAAGAAAACTATTTGTATTCCAATAGGAAGAGAACAATCACCCTGCAGCACCCTTACTCAGGCTTATTCCAAGTGAAGGGAAATTTGTTATAAATTCCACCTCCTTCAATCCAACCCCCATTTATATTTATCTGAACACTCATGTAGAATTAAAGGATTTCGGAATTCAAAATACAGTCTTTTAGCAGACTTGCCACCGTTGGTGATTCATCACTGAATTTGGTAATTTTTTCACTTTAGTGATTTGATTTTACTTAAAAAATTGGTGATTTTACTATGCTTGTATTAAAACTATTTATGTTTGTGTAGTATTGATGTCCCTTCCTCACCCCAGTGCCTCATTGAAGAGACAATTTAAACTATTTATGCTTGCGTAGTATTGAGACCCCTTCCCCAAACCAGTGCCTCACTACCGAGACAATTTGATTGTCTCTGTTCACATTCAAATACAACTTTTGAGCGAAATCGCCACCGTTGGTGATTCATTGCTGAATTTGGTGATTTTTTTTCCGTTCGGTGATTTGATTCTACTTAAAAAATTTGTGATTTTACTATGCTTCTATTAAAACTATTTATATTTACGTAGTATTTATGTACCTTCCTCACTCCAGTGCCTGACTAAAGAGACAATTTAATCTGATTAAGCTCATTAAGAGCCTTTTATAAAACAAGTTGGACCCCAGCACTATTTCTTTTCTTATACATGCGTATAGGCTAGTAATTGATGTCCCATGTGATATACCTTGTGGACTTGTCTCGAAGGTCAGAAAATAGAAGTTCAAGAAAATGACAAAAATTAATGATTAATACTCATGTAATATAAGCATTTGTTTTCATAAGTAAATCAAATAATTAGACTTGGATTTCAGTACAAAATCATAGCCTACCATTTTTCTTTCAGTTCAAAAGTTAGTATAATTTTTTGCTGTCAACACGAGACGAAGTTTGAAAATCATATTTTAATGTTAAGTTGTCAGTTCAAAGAGAAGTAGGAAAGCAATAGACGCAGTTTACGTACTAATTTACGTCCCAGTTCAAATTTTGCCGTTGTCTTCCATGAAAAAGAAATGACGTCTGGGTGATGATCAATGAATTTTTCCTTTAGCTCCACATTCATTTTTTTCTTTTTTGAAAAAGATTAGACAGGTTTAAAGGAATTTTGTGGTGGAAATCATAATATTAGAGTACTTAGTTGCTTGGGTATCTATGTATTTTCAATTCAAGAAATTTTCTTGGCCATACTGAAATAATTAATTTTGGAATTTTTACTCTCCAAAGTTTTCGTCAGAATGAAACTGTTTTTAGTGATTGCTAAGAACAAATATCGTTTGTTTTTCTTTTCAACAAAAAAGATTTTAGATGGCAGAAATGAATTTGACTTAAGATAATATAGTTATTTTGATCAATTATACACATGTTCAAGTACATAGCATAGACATAAACCCGTCATCGGGCCTATAACAACCTAAACCTAAAATCAATTAATTTTCCAGACTAATTTTCAGTTGTCTTTGATGTCAATGAGTCTTTAGCATTTAGGAATGAACACTTAAAATGAGGATTGGAGTTAGAGCTTTTGACAAAATGTGTGGCAAGGTATTTTAAGAGTTTTTGGTATGAAACATTCTTCTCTTTGTTCTGGAGATTAGTAAAGATCAGTAGCAAGTGTAAAGTCATCTAAACATGTAAATATCAGTAGCAAGAATAATTTCACCTAGAAATTAATCTATACTTCTAGAATCACCTAGAAATTGGTGATTTTACTATGCTTGTATTAAAACTATTTATGTTTTCGTGGTATTGATGTCTTTTCCCCACTCCAGTGCCTCACTAAAGAGACAATTTGATCTATTTAAGCTCATTAAGAACCCTCAAGGAAACAATTCGAACCCAAGCACTATTTTTTGATGACCCATGTGATATACCTTGTGCACTTGTCTCGAAGGTGAGAAAATGGAAGTTCCAGAAAATGAAAAAAGTTGATGAATAATACTCATGCAACTGACAACTCCTTTCATATACGGAATAATTTCTGTACGTTTTAAATTTTAAAGTTGCTCCTTATTTGCAGTTGAAAATACTTGGTTTTTTTTATTTAATTTCTGAACGTTTTTGAATTCTAACTTAACGACGTTTTGATTCTAACTTAACGACTATGCTAGCCTTCATTAACTAAAAAAAAGTATCAAATTTATTAGCATTAAACCAAAATTCTAATAAAATTATCTTTGAGAAAAAATATATATAAAAATGTAAAAAATCAGTTACAAACTTCGTCTGGTCTAGTTTAAAAATTCTTAGCAATCGCTGAGCCCTCTTCAGTATAATTGCTGAGTTTACAATATGTTAAACATGCCACTCGAATAGCTGTATGGCCTTCCAATGCCTATAGGATGGCTTATATAAAAAGTCTATAGGTTCGCTAACATAAACATTTGAATAACGTTCTTTTTTCATGTTTTCACCTTGGTCACTATGCGTGAAAGGGTCGCTATGCGTTTCGTAGGATATGTCAGTGCAACTGGATCACCTTTCCTAATATCCAAGCTAAACAGGCCTGTAAGTAAACTTGTATAAATATTTCTAAAGGAATTCTGTGTCGTGTTTTCACTATGTTCAGTATGTGCTATATGAATATTGTTTTCAACTGTGTCCTTTCGTATATCAGTTTGGCCTTCTTCAATGTTTAGACCAAAAGGTCCTTTGATTAAACTAATGAACATATTTTGAGAATATTCTTTCGTCGAGTTATTATTTGGTTCTCTATATACTGACTGATTACTTAGTTCCTTCTAAATTTACACATAAACATATTCTTGATATTAATCATGCAAATTAGATATCATGCTTAATAGATTATTAAGCTGATCTGACACAATATTAAAAAAAAGGAAATAATTAACCATAAAGAATATGAATTAGCTAGATTTGAAACACTGAAAAACTTTGAAAATGATGACTGATATTTTACAAGGGAGCCTAGGACTTCCGAAAATCTAAAATTTATCTGCTTTTTCTGATCTTATGTTTCTTTTATATTCTTTGCCAATAATTCTGTTTTTGAGAAGGGAACTGCTGCTCTCCCTAATTCTATTCCTGCATGGGATTAAATAAAAAATAATCAATTTTCAACTGAAAGTAAGGAGCACAATTCAAACTTAAACAAGCAGAAAATTATTACGCTCATGGGGGGGGGGGTTCATCCCCTCGTCAATACCTCGCTCTTTGTGCTAAAGTTCAAATTTTGTTCCAATTTTTTAAGAATGACCCCTGAGCCGCAAAGGCTATTTAATTATAATAAATTGCTCTCTTGAAAGTACTACCTTTGAAAGTACTGTCTTTTGAAAGTACGAACTCCCTCATATACGTAATAATTACTGTTGGAAGTTTTAATGCTGCTCCTTCCTTTGCGTTGAAAAAGCTTGTTTTTTATTTATTTAATATCTGATCGTTTTTTTTTTAATGCTGGGAAAACCTGCGCCTCTTCACGGATAATTATCTTCCCCAATGAAAAATTCCTCCATGGAAAGATCCTCCAACGTAACCCCATTCCCTACCCAACCAGAAAGTCTCCCTTGAAAATGTCTGTAAACTTCCTAATAACCAATACTATATGTAAACAATGGGCAAAGTTAATAACTTACAGCCCTTCTTTCGGAGACTTTGGGGATTAAATCGTCCTCAGAGATAAAGTTATTGGATTTCTCAACAATGTTTAACAAAATGGTTATCTCTAAATTTCGATCCCGCGTCTTTGGGGAAAGGATGTTCGTGTGAGGGGCCTAATTGCCCTCCAATTTCATCGGTCACTTAGAAAAGGCTCTAGAACCTTTTATTTTTCGTTTGAATGAGTACTCTCCCGACATTTTAGGACCACTGGGCAAATACGATCACCCCCGGGGAAAGAAGAACAAAACAAATAAACTCGTACCCGTGATCTTTAACGGATTCGCATTCAGCGTGTCAGAGAACCCTGGTATAGAAGTTTCAAGCTCCATCTATAAAAATGTGGAACTTAATATTTTTTGCCAGAAGACCGATCACGGGTGCGTGTTTATTTTTTTTCCCAGGAGTGATCGTATCGACCATGTGGTCCTAGAATGTCCCAAGAGGGCTCATTCTAACGGAAATTAGAAGTTCTAGTGCCCTTTTTATGTGAAAAAAATTGGAGGGCACATAGGCCCCCTACCACGCTCATTTTTTTCAAAGTCAATGGATCAAAATTTTGAGATAGCCATTTTGTTCAGCATAGTCGACAAACTTAATAACTATGTCTTTGGCCTGACTTACTCCCCCAGAGTCCCGCGGGGGTGGGGCTGAAAGTTACAAACTTTGACCAGTTTTTACCTTCAGTAATGGTTATTGGGAAGTGCAAATACCTTTACAGGGGGATTTTTGGTTGGGGAGGAGGTTGAGGGGATAGGCCTATGTGGGAGTATATTCTCTAGGAGGAATTAGTCATGGGGGGAGATAAATTTCATGAAGGGGGTGCAGGTTTCTCTAGCATCATTTTTGCTTCCAAGAAAAACTTACTATGGAGAGAGGATTTTTGGTATGACTTGAAAAACAATTAGAAATCAAAAGCAAAAACAATTCTTTTTCAAACAAAAGTAGGCTCAAAACAACTTTCTAGATGGAATTGTCTACAAGAAGTTTTTATGGGGAATATTCCGCAGGAATGGAACTGCTTGGGGGAGGAGATCTTACGTGGGAGAAACTTTCCAAGGAGAAATTTTCATGGCCTGAGGGATTGTCCGTGGAGACAAAAGATGGATTTTTCCGCATTATTTGAAAAATGACCAGAAATTGAATAAGGAACAACTAATTTTCCACTAAAAGTAATGAGCAACATTAACGAACAGAAATTATCCCGTATGAGAGGGTGGATCCCCCTCCTTAACAGCACGCTCTTTAGGCTAATTTTAACTTTTTTCCATATTATTTAAATGCAACTCCTTAAACACAAGAGCCGATTAATTAGAGTCAGAAGTTTTTTGGGGAAAACAAACTTTGCCGTAAAGCGAGAAGTATTGAGCAGGGGTTATCCCTCTTGTCTACGTGGAAACTTCTTTTCTCTTGTTTTAATGTTGTTCCTTGCTTTCAGTTGAAACAAAAATTAATTATTCAATCACTGAAAGGCTGAAACAATCTTACAGGAAATATTGACCAGTTGCTGATTTGATTAGCCAGTAGCATATCTGTCTTTATCCTAAGACAGAGTAATTCCAAATCAGGGATTTTGTAATGTTCATTTCTTTAATGGAATTCTATCAACTTTAGTAAAAAAAATTTAAAGAATACTCTTTAAATGCTAATTTCGAAATACAATTTTGCCAAACCATGATTTAATCTGAGCAGAAAAATTAATATTAACTATCAAAAACAACATTGAAACATGTTGGCTGTAAATTGTTAACTTTATGGGATAACTAGCAAACTGGGCCCCAGAGTCACAATTACGGTCTTCTGAGACACCCAGGGTCGCCAAAACTTTTTGGGACTGAAGTGTCAAAGTCAGCGAAAAAGGGACACTTTTAGTGTCCTCCTAGAAAATTAGCCAATGTACTTTAAAAGTTGACAAAAAAGGTTTTAAATGGTTTTTTCGCAACTCCAGGGCAAGATTTACGTTCTTTTTTTCAAGTTCAAATAAGTAAAATCCCATGTAAAACTTCAAATCGCCTAATACGCGAAGAAGAAAAATAATTTAGTACAATTTCTTGGGTTCTCTCAAACCTTCGGTTGTACTAGTTATTCTTCTTCCGACAACTCAGCAAAGCCTTGTTTTTATTATGGCCTTTTCTGGCACCAGATGGCCTGATCTGGCTTTGCCGCTTTTTGGACGACAGTTTTCATTTTTGTCGTTTTTGGCAAAAATTCGAAAGCGCAGTCTAATTTCAGGAATTGTAGAAGATTCTGAATCATTTGTGCTGCGTTTGAGGTGTTACAGGAACGTAAAGAAAAGTTGGACTACATCTAAGATGAATGACCAAATGTGTTGTTTAGTTTCTTTCGTTTTCAGCCAAAATGTCTACTCCGTACGGCGAGAAAACGAAAACGGTGATAAAACCTGTCTTCACTATGAGATGCCCCAGCCGTCTCGGCCGGAAAGCTTCATAATGAAGACATGGCTTAAAAGATTTGCGCCAGTTAGACCACAGACACGGTGTCTGTCGCTGCCAACATAGCTTAATTGCCCTGGCTCCCTTTTTTCCTTTAGTAGCATATCAGATCTTCTGCAAAATTTTGTCGACCATTTCCCGCAGACTGATATCAAAAAGCGATTGAAACGCGGCTTGGATTGGAACGTGCTGCACATCCTTTTCACCTGGCTTTCGCCAACGCGTTTGGTAACGCTGCTCTCGCAAAAATACACAACCACAGCGTTATTTCATCCGACATTAATGTATTCATGAAATCAATTAACTAAGAGATCAAACTTGATAAGGAGAGAGATAATGGCTAGACAAATATCACTTGTTCTGTATAAAGCTAATTTACGAAAGTAAAACAGTTCAAAATAGGGATGATGCCTTTTTAGTGACAGTGAAATATTAAATCATTTAACTGGATATTTTGAACACATATACAGTGTTCATCATCAGCAGTAAAACTAAAAGACATGAATAAAAATAAACAAAATTTATACCTAATAAACTAATTACATATAGTTTATTGCTCTAATTTTTTTTCAATGCAACAGCCGAGGCAAATCTCTTTGACCTTTTCGGTTCCGGTTCATTAGAATTAACTGACATATTACGTGGACAGAGGTCATAGCTCTTAGGTGAAGTGATATTTACTTTATTTGACCTCAGTAAATTATCATAAATTGAGTTCAATCCAAATTCATCTGTATCTCTGTTTATGGAATTATTCTTGAATAGAATTTTTTTAATTTCGATTGTTTCCCTGAAAGTTTGCTTTAAACCTTGGTCCCTAGAAATCACAGAAACATTTTCAAACAAAATAAAATGATTTGGAAAATTAAAGATATGCTCCGAGAGGGCCGACGTGAAATCTTCAGGTTTGGTATTTTGCTTTAAAGACGATGAAATGGAATTATGATGTTGTAGCTATCTCGTTTTTAAATTCTGGTTAGTACATCCCACATAAGAGCTTCCACAAGTACATGGAATTTTATAAACCCCACTTTGTTGCTCTACGGAAGTCCGATCCTTTCCAGAATTTAAAAAACTAGCCAAATTATTACTACCTCTTAAAGTTACCTTTAAGCCATTATTTTGTAAAATTCTTTTAAGTTTTTCACTTAGCTGGAACATATGGTAGAGAACAAAAAATATCTTTCCTTTCTGTTGTTTCCAGAATATCGTCAGAACATTCTAGAAATTGTTTCCTTCTTTTCGAAAAAGTCTGGTCAATTAATCAAACCGGATAATGGTTACTTATTAAAATCTCTTTTAACAACAATAATTCCTCCTCAGTGAATTTTGGAGAACAAATTCTAAAATTGCGGTCAGTTAAAGATATGATTAAACCATTTTTTACTTGGCGAGCATGACTGGTGAAAAACAACAAAAATCTGTTATTGTTAGTAGGTTTTCTGTAAATCTTAAAATCCAGACTATTTTCATTTTTTAAAAGAAGGACGTCCAGAAAAGGAAGTTTATTATCCTCTTCTAATTCTATTGTAAATTTTAAATCCCCTCCCCAAAAATTAAGATGTTCTAAAAAACTTTTTAATTCCTCCACCCCATAATTCCATACTGAAATTATGTCATCCATATATCTCCCCCAAAATTTATGTTTTAAAAAATATGAATCTAATGCTATTGTTTCAATATTTTCTACAAAACAATTTGCTAATAAAGGACTTAAAGGGGCCTCCATGGGTAAACCATTTACTTGTTCGAAAAAACCCCCTCTGAATTGCAAAAATAAGAGAACATGTTGCACAACCTAACTAAATTCATAATTACACCGACTTCCAAAAACTGTTTCACCACCAATTAAGTCCAAATTTCTTAGTATCTTTCTCTCAAGAAGAATTTCTTCGGCTTTTACATCAATACTCGCATACATTGACACTATGTCGAAACTTGAAATTATAGAATTTGAAGAAATCTCAACTTCTTTTAGTTTTTTTTACAAGTTCTGACGAATTCTTAATGTAAGAAATTTGTGTAGACATGAGTGGTTTACACAATGACACTAGCCACTTACTCAGAGCACTTGTCGGTGACTTGTTACTCGCAACAATTGGTCGTAATTGCAGATTTGGCTTATGCATCTTTGGAAGTCCATATAATTTAGGGCATAAAGAAACCTCTTGGTAAGAAAATTGCAATGTTGCATTGAAAAAAATAAGAGCAATAAACTATATGTAAATAGTTTATTAGGTATAAATTTTATTTATTTTTATTCATGTCTTTTAGTTTTACTGCTGATGATGAATACTGTATATATGTTCGAAATATCCAGTTAAATAATTTTATATTTCACTGTCAATAAAAAGGTATCATCCCTATTTTGAACTGTTTTACTTTCGTCATGGAAAGGCAGTGTGGTCTTCGAAGTTATCAAAGTTAATTTATTCTCCAAAAAACAAAGAAATGTCAAATTCTTTGCAAATAGTGACAAGACAAATACCAAATGTGCTCAATCAAATGTTGAAATAAAAAAAAGCACAGAAAACCAAAGAAAAAGGCTTTTTGGTGTCAAGAATAGCTATGGTTTTCGAGGATAATCCGTTTCTCTCTGCCAGCTCTCTTTCTTCTGAGAAGAGGTTGACGGCGTCTGTAAAAGACAATGGAAAGGCTTATTTAATCGCAATCCTTTTCACCAAAAGTAGAATGGCGCACAACAAATGTCTAAGCAAATCCAAAATATTTTGCGCTAGGCCTTTTCCGTCTTCGTGGCTCAAGATGGCCCGAACCAACACAACACAAATGTCTAAGCAAATCCAAAATATTTTGCGCTAGGCCTTTTCCGTCTTCGTGGCTCAAGATGGCCCGAACCAAAAAACCTAGACAGCATGAAGAGACCTTTATAAGGGAATGACTGTGCTGGATTTTCCATACGGTGCATTCCATGTTATGGAGACATAAGAAAAGTGAGCATATTCAGAATGAATCGGATTCCAATTCAGAAGCGTTATACACTGGTCCAGCCACACCCTGGGTTCAGAAAAGGCCGGGTTTTCAAGAAAGAAAGGAGAAAATTATAGGAATGTGAGAGTACGAAGGGAAACTTTAATGCAAAATTCTTGGACAATAAATCTGTTCAAAGCTTCAGCTTTCGTTTTTGAAAAAAAATAAATCAATTTCTAGTGGTTACCCATTTTGGAGAAAAAAACTTCGGCTACTGCAATCTGATTTCAATTATTTGGTTTTCTGACTGGTCAGTGAAATAGGTCAGGTTCAGATTCATTCTCTATTTGCTCATCCTTGTCGTCAGCAGTACCACCTCGAAAAGTTGTTAAGTAATTTTGGCGGAATCCTCCACCGATCCACCGACGCAGCAATACGAGTAACCATCTGCTTCGTTAGTTGAGTTCGTTTTAATGTTCGTTAGTTGAGAAAACTGTCTTTCGACACCAGCACCTGAGTGAGGTAACGCGCATTAGTGCCGTCGGGATTCTTCACATCTAACAAGAGCTTCCAAAAATAAGATGGTGAGGACACTAGCTCTTCACCACCAGACTTCAGGATCATGTGACTTGAAGTCAAATGTTTCACCACGTTTGAATTTTCGCGCTTCTGAAAAGGAAAGTAGTGCGGATACGATAAAAAAAATCGCTAAGACGAAAACGAACCTGAAAAGCACAAAGCATAATTTAGAAGTAGTTGCAGTTAAGAGAAAACTGATAATAAATGCATATGGTATTGATTTTGAAAAAATGCTAAAAAGTGTCCTTTTTTTCAAAAGGTTGCCTTTTTTCACCCGATAGTGGCACGGTGTCACCCAGAGTGAAGAAGTGTCAAAACAGCACTAAAAGTGTCCCTTTGGCAACCCAGAGCATACTTTTCCAGAAAAAATCACAATTGCAGTCATCTGAGACGCCAATTTTTCAAAAAGCAACACAATAAATAGCTAAGCAAATTACCTTACTAAAGTCAACGCTGTATTTATAATCTATCTTGTGTAAACTCCCACTGTGGTTTTTACCCTTTTTTTTTAACTAAATTTCGAAATTTGAAATTTGGATTGAATATGGTATCCTCTTAAAAAGGTATGCAAAGTATTTCTCATTCCATAATTTTACAAGATATTTCCTTAAAACAGATTCATACTATTTGAAAAGCAAACAGTCGAAACATTAAAGCTGAAACGAAGAGTTACTACTCATGCAAAGATTCTGTTACATCATCGGAGAGCGATCTTTGTTTCTCCCTGTTACCCCTAGACATAAAAAAGGTTGCTTCACTATAGTGAACTTCACTTTAGTTTTACTTTAATTGACGCGCTTTTTCCATTTCCTTTCGAAAAATGTTTGTCTCTAAGCTTCATTAAATAACAAAAAAAAGCTTTGAAATGAAAGTAGGGAGGAGCATAGAAATTTCACGCGAAAAGAAGTTATTATGTGTATTTTGTGAATTATTATGTGGTTTGGCCTCTTCCTCCATACCTCACTCTTCACGTTGAAGTGTTTCGGCTCTTTTAAAGAAAGTTACTTATCGTTCTAATTAAACGAACCTTGTGTTTCAGGAATCGTATCTAAAGGATCGGGACACAATTTAAACTTAAGCGTAAACAGCAAGGTGTTGAGGAGGGGGCAACCCTCCTCACATAAAAAAGGATTTTCGTTTGTTTTAAGAATTACAGTTGCTCCTTACTTTCAGTAAAAAAAAAAAACATGTTGACTTTCCAGTGGAAAAATCATTTTTAAATAACACCAGGATACATGGCTCCATTTCCATAGAAAAATCCCCCCCCACAGAAATATCCTTTGGACAATAGAATCCTAGTGAGAATTTACCCCGAGCAACTGCCATTAATATCTCCAAGCGTAAAATTGAATCGTCGAAGAGAAAGCCATACATATAAATGAATTCCACGTAGAAATTCTGGCAAATTAACCCAGCGTAAAATTTTTCCTGAAAATTTCACTCTCTGGAACCCTTCCCTTTCCATAGAAAATTCTCTCCGTCCATAATCTTCTCATTAGAAAGTTTGTCCTCCCCTTCCCACCCAAAAATTTGGGAAAATGACTTCCCAATAACAAATAAAATAATGGGCTAATTTTATAACTTAAAAACTTTTCCCCAGGGGCTGTACGGGGTCATTTTATCTCCAGAGACATAGTTATTAGACCTTTCAACTATGCTGAATAAAATAGTTATGTCAAAATATAGATCTAAAGATTTTGGGAAAAAGTGGCGTGGGAGGGGGCCTAGTAGCCCTCCAATTTATTGTTCACTTAGAAATGGTGTTTTAACTTTTAATTTCCCTTAGAAGTAGCCCTCTCCCGAAATTCTTGGCCCACAAGGTTAATATGATCAGTTGCTATTCAGTCTCTGACCTGTTAAGACCAATTCATTCTCTTAAAATGATTAATAACCAGTTTTTGAACAAGCGTGGGAAAAGGATTATATTCTAAATCAATTAGAGACTAAATTTATTCTGTTGTAACAAAATATTACCTGAATGAATTCGACCGGCTAACAATAGCATAACGCGCGTTCATACCTGTCTTGATGTATTTTTTGTTCATTTATTAGCCAAGATTGATTGGAAGATTAAAAATTGTATCGAATTTTCTATGACAAATTGAAAAAAGGAAAAGAAAAATTGAACTTTTTATAATAGTAGTGCTGGACTGAAATTGATTTTAAACTCTATTTTTTAAACTCTTAATTTTAAATTCCCCCCCTATTTTAGTCCCCCCAAATAAATATTTGTTTTCTCATGTAATAGCTCGTAAAAACCAAAATATGAGGATAATATCTTTTTGGAACTGTCGTGGTTGGAGGAGTGGGCAAGGTGCGATTGAAAGTTTTTTATTTGAATCGGGTACGGATATTCTTGTGGTTTGTGAAACATTTTTAGATGAAAACTCGGAAAATAAAATTAATATTAGTGATTTCCAATTCTTTCACGTAAGCACAAATAAAAAAAGCAAGGTGGTTTAGCAATACTAGTTAAAAATTATATTCCGGCGCGACTGAGAGAAGAATCTTTATATCTGAATACTGAGATAGCTTTTGAAAGCTGTATTGTTGAATGTTTTTTTTACCAAATAATGAAAAAAATTTAATTGCTGTAATTTATCGTCCTCCCTCATCTAGCATGGCAGACTTTATTGACAAATTTGAAAATGTGTTAAGCATGAAATCAAATATTCGAATGCCATTTTTATCCTTGGAGACTTCAATATTGACTTAATGGGACGCCTCCCATCAAGCCTGCAAAGGATTGACCAACATGTCCTTCAGTTTTTAGAATGTAACCTTTCACATGGTATGTGCCAGTATGTTTTATTCCGACACGAATTACAAATTTATCTTTTTTCTCTGATTGATAACATTTTTGCATCTTATCTATGCGAGGCTACATTCGTGGTTATGGAAAATATGTCTGATCATTGTATTTTAATGTCTGACTTCAGAGTGCAAAAGATAGCCAATAAAGAAAACCCTTTGAAAAGGAGAAATTTTTCAAAAGTAAATATGAATGAACTGAAATCTAGTCTTAGCAATATAGATTGGAGTGAAGTTACAAACGAGAATGATTCAAATACATCCTTGGATGTATTTTATCGAATTCTGAACGAAAAACTGAATCTTCATTGCCCATTTAGAGCTACATACCGGAGAAGAAACTCACCCAAAAAACCTTGGATAAGTTTATCGCTTTTAAAATCTATCAAGGAAAAAAATCGACTCTATAAGATAAAAATGAAATATCCCTCAGCTCATAATGTACAGCGATTCAAAAACTATAAAGATCTGCCAGTTGAAGTTCTTAGAACAAGTGAACAAATTTATTATGAAAATTCATTTAAAAAATTGGATTCACCTCGGACTACATGGAAATTAATCAAGGAAAAAATTGGAAACAATACTAAGACATCACACCCTGAAGTGATCATAAATGAAAGTGATGTTGAATTGAATGGGGAAGGATGTTGTTGCAGATTATTCTTGTAATTACTTTTCCCTTTTTAGTGCTACTGCTGATCTGGAACGCCCTGAATCTTTATTTGGTTCATATAAAGATTATCTACCGTCATCCGAATATTCAAGTATGTCCCTGGCCCCTGTTACTTTCGGTGAACTCCAGAAAGTGTTTACGAATTTAAAACGTGGTAATTCCCTAGGTCTAGATGGGCTCTCCACAAATATTCTGAAAGAACTTGCTTAAGTAATCCATCTCCCATTGCTTCATATTTTAAACGCATCTATATCATCAGGGATCTTTATGGAAATCTGCACGAGTTATTCCAATTCATAAGAAAGGTGATAAGACCGATGTAGACAACTATCGCCCAATAGCTATTCTTTCTCCAATATCTAAGGTTCTAGAAAAAAATTATTCAAAAAAAAATCGTATCCTATTTTAATAAAAGGAATTTATTTACTAAAAATCAGTTTTGATTCAGGTCGGGTCATTCCACTGAACAAGCTATTGCTGCGCTAATCTTAAAGATTAATTATTCACTAAATGATGATAATCATGTGTCTGCTCTCTTCTATGATATAAAAAAGGCATTTGATACGCTAAACCATGAAATCCTGATGGAAAAAATTAATAACACAGGTTTTAGAGGTAAAGGCCTATATCTAATAAAATCTTACCTGTATGATCGAAAAATTCAGGTATAAATAAATGGACATCTATCAAGCCATATCGTTATTGATGATATTGGAGTCCCCCCAGGGATCAGTATTGGGGCCATTACTATTTTTGATCTATATAAATGACCTCCCAAGGTGTTTTCCTCAAGATAATAGCTTAGCAGTAATTTTTGCAGATGATACGGCTGTGACAGTAAAAGCTAAAACCCCATCTTTGTTGGTTGACAAAATGGTGACAGCAAAGAAATCTTTGAATAAATGGTTTGCGTGTAACTGCCTAGCTCCGAACTTTTCTAAAATTGAATTCATCCTTGGAAAAAACAAACAAATAAACATGCATTGAAGATGTTTCTTCTGAAAAAAAATCTGAAATTCCGCATTTTGATGACTGAAACTAGAGAGTCTCTACTATAGGGTTCTCTGATATGGCCCATCTAATAAAGGGATTTTCAGTAAGACCACTTGGGTATTTCTTCTTTTTGTTCTTTTTAAATTCTGTCGGTCTGTCTGTCGGTCCCGGTTTTGCTACTTTAGGCACTTCCAGGTTAGCTAGGACGATGAAATTCGGCAGGTGTACCAGGGACAGGACCAGATTAAATTAAAAATGGTCTTTTTCCCGATTTGACCATCTGGAGGGGAGTGGGGGTCCCGTTAATTTGGAAAAAATAGAAAAATTGAAGTATTTTTAACTTACGAACGGTTGATAAGATCTTAATGAAATTTGATGTTTTGAAGGATATTGTGTCTCAGAGTATCTTGGAGAACCTAACATCTTGGAAAACACTTAGAGTGGAGGGATCGGGATGAAACTTGGTGGGAAAAATAAGCACAAGTCCTAGATACATGATTGACACATTCGGAACGGATCTGCTCTCTTTGGGGTAGTTGGGAGGGGGGGGGGTAATTCTTAAAAATTAAAAAATGAGGTATTTTTGACTTACGAACGGGTGATCGGATCTCAATGAAATTTGATATTTAGAAGGATATCATGTCTCAAAGCTCTTATTTTAAGTCGCGACCGGATTTGGTGACATTGGGGGGAGTACGGGGTGGGGGAACCTAAAATGATGGAAAACGCTTAGATTGGAGGGATCGGGATGAAACTTGGTGGGAAAAATAAGCAGAAGTCTTAGATACGTGATTTACATAATTGGAACGGATCCGCTCTATTAGGGGGGGGAGGTAATTCTTAAAAATTAGAAAAAATGACGTATTTTCAACTTACGAAGGAGTTGTCGGATCTTAATGAAATTTCATATTTTGGAAGGACCTCGTAACTCAGATCTCGTATTTTAAATCTCAACCGGATACAACATAATTGGGGGGGGGAGGGCAGTTGGGGGTGCCGGAAATCTTTGAAAATACTTAAAACGGTGAGATCAGGATGAAACTGGATGGGAAGAATAAAAACCTGCCTAAGATACGTGACTGACATAACCAGACCGGATCTGCTCTCTTTGGTGGAGTTGGGGGGAGGGGGTAATTTTGAAAATTGAGGTATTTGTAACTTACGAAAGGGTGACCAGATCTTAATGAAATTTGATATTTAGAAGGAATTCATGTCTCAGAGCTCTTATTTCAAATCCCGACCAGATCTTTTGACATTGGGGGGAGTTGGAGGGGCAAATCTTGGAAAACACTTTGAGTGGAGGAATCAGGATGAAGCTTGGTGGATAGAATAAGAAAATGTCCTTGATACGTGATTGACGGAATCGTATTAGATTCGTTCTCTTTGGGGGAGTTGGGGGTAGGGAATCAGTGATTTGGCGAGTTTGATGCTTCTGGACGTGTTAGGACGATGAAAATTAGTAGGCGTGTCAGGGAGCTGCACAAATTGACTTGATAAAGTCGTTTTCCCAGATTCGACCATCTGGGGGGCTAAAGGGAGAGAGAAAATTAGAAAAAATTTGGTATTTATAACATACGAGTGGGTAATCGGATCTTAATGAATTTTGATATTTAGAAGGACATCGTGACTCAGAGCTCTTATTTTAAATCCTGACCGGCATTAAGCCTCTTATTTTCCTTTTAAATCAATCTATTGATTCATAGAATTTTGTTAGAGCTCATACCATATGATCTCTTGGCTCTTAGCTCTTCATGCCTCGTCACAAGTGCCATATGAGCTCTTAGCTCTTGTTTTTTTTTCAAATAAGGCATGTTGTCTGAAATTTTTGGTTTTGGGTTGGTAAGAATAAACTTGAATAATTTTATATATTTAGAATCAGCATAAAAAGTCAATACAGCTAGTGTAGCAATTGTCAGGAAAAGTCTATTTTTCTTTTGGTGAATATTGATCCAAGTCACTTTTTACTTCCAGGTTTTTTATCACAAATTATTTGATAAGAATCTCTTGTGGCAAATTTTGTTTAACCTGTTGATTTTACTTGGTTGAATAGGACAATTAAAATAAAAAGGGTCAATTTGACAGCTGGATAGTAAGTTTAAATTTTGTTTATCTTTCACTATTATATTGTTTATTTTTGGGGTTGTTTCTACCTTTTTTAAATAATCAG